>NC_140033.1:25668377-25678377 GCF_963513975.1 Fringilla coelebs | reverse complement strand
CAGGTTTTCCATTTTATTTCTCTTTGAGGCTTATTCAAGCTTTTGGTAAGTTGGTTCCTGTAAAAGAAATTTTTTTACATGTACCACCTCTCCTATGGTGCATCTGGTGAGAATGCAGGGTGGGTCTGGTGAGAAAAATTGAAGGCATATTGTGGACCAAAAAAAAATAGCCTTGCAAGTAAAAAATGCTGAAAACTCTAGAAAGGATCTGTGGAAAAATTAGTTTATGATCAGCAGATAAAAACCCCTCAAGGGATACTGAAGGGAATGATCAGGAGCCTGGATGAGACCCAAGTAGCCGTGAGGGTTAAACAAATATTCTCATGAAGGAAGGTACTACTATCACGATAGTCAAAGATCAGGGGAGAGGAATTACCAATGATTGATAGTTGTTGCAAGCTCCTCACAAAAAAAAAAAAAAAAAAAAAAAAAAAAAAAAAAAGCATAAAAAGTTGGCCCTGGGCTTGCAGTTTGTAAGCCCTACAGACTCTGTAAGAAGCTTGAAGCTCTTTTTTTTCTTTTCTCTTTTCTCTCTCTCTCTTTTTTTTTTTTCTTTTTTAGGGAATTTGCCTGCTAGGCAGGTCTTCCCTAGCTCTCACAGTTCTAATTATTTCCTACTGCCCTAATGCTTTCTCTCTACTAAATTCTCCATTGACTGTAATAAAGTCTCCCTACTTTTAAGAGCTTGGAGAGCTGCTTTTTTTTTTTCCTTTTTTTTTTTTTTCTTTAAGCCTGGGAAAGAGAGGGAGAGAAAGGGAGTGAGAGGAGTGTGCTTTCCAAGGTGGAGTTTCCAAGCTGTCGTTGCTCAAATAAGAATCTTATCCTGAAACTGGCTGCTCATTTCTGCGTGGGCTATAGGTAATGCACTCAAGCAGTTTTTGCCACTCTCTTGTGTGTAAAGTATGCATCTTATAGTCCTGTACACACTACTCATACAGGTAACACTGGCCTTCATTGGGATTTTTTCATAGCAAGTGAAAATAAATAGCAGGTGGAAATTAATTAGACCTTCCTTGCTGTTTTGGGAAGTGAACTGTTGTTTAATAATGGCATGAGTGTGACAACATACTCCTCAATTTTAGAAAGCAGATAAATTACTGTGCCCCAAACTGACCTGCTATTTTTATTCGTCCAAAAGAATTGAGATGCTGTGAAAGGAAAAGATACAGCCTTTAAAATGCAAGATAGCTTTTAGTTAAGATTGAATACTATATTCTACCTTCAATACCTTTATCTGACTGTTGGTGCCAGTCAGTTAAACGGATGTTCATTTAAACATCTGATAGATAAACCATAGTACATGGACAGTGGGAAAAATTGTGGCTTATGGTGGAGAGATAAATATTTTAGACAATGCTTGTTTTTTCAGTTTAGCACAAATCAATTAATCTGGTTTCCTGATACTTCCTCATGCCAGCCAAGTGAACCTGTTAAGATGACTGCAGGAAGGATGCGTGTTTTCTTCACCTGGAACCGTGTGTGGGTGGGGATGCTGAACTGCTGGTTCTTTTCTCAAGTGAAATAAATCTCATCTGTGCTAATTTGCAAAGTCCAGTTGTCAATTTCATTAAAAGTCTGTGTTTAAAAAGACCTTCGGAGGCCCACCATATGAGTGTCCACTTAAAAGTTTTATACTACAGCTTGAATTCTTCAGAGTATCAGTGCTTTCTGTGTTGGGATCAAGACACTGTTGTCCCACTGCTGCCTATTTTATCAATTTTTGAACTTTTTACTTTACTCACAACTACAGTCCTCACTAGTCAGAATATTGCAAATACTAAAACTATTATATCACTTTAATATATTATTTTTTTACTAGGAAAATTATTATTTTTCTTGTGAAAGATGCCGACTTTGATCACTGATGCAGATGATATGTATTCTTTCTGATTATATTATGCCCTGCAATGTAGAACTGGAAGCTTTGTTTTTCCAAAAGAACTTCCAGCACAAGGTGTTTGGGCATATTTCACATATTTACAGGGAAAACTTATTTGAGCAGACAGTAGTGTATTCAACCATTAATATAGATAATTTATTTTACACCTACTAATACAGATACTTTATTTTACAGTATTACAATGGTGTTTGACCTAATTAGTGTTTTAAGTATATTAACTTAGGTACATATTTAAAAATTATGGAGTGACTTGTCTCTGCTTAACTCAAGCTTTGAAAGCTGTTTTGGATAAAGTGAAAAAAAAAAAAACAAAACACCTTTACAAATGTTCTTTTAGCTTTCCAAATTTTTCGTTCTCACACATTCAGCTACGTCCTTAATATTTGGCATTTTGATTTATTAAGCAATCTTAAGTATTAAAGGCTTTTAGCGTACACCAGCGCAAGACTTCAGATGCATTGTGCCTTGTGTCAATGATGAATTAATTCCAGCAGAGCACAAAAGTTACCATTATTTAAGCCTAGCTCCTCACCTCTGCTGTTACACGGCAGTCGGGGTTCAGAAGGCCGCGGGCCGGGCTCTGTCTGTCGGAGGGAGCGAGGCGGCGGCGCCGTGTGGGCTCCGGGCCCGGCTCTCCTGCGCGCCCCGGCCGGCCCGGCCCGGCTCGCGCCCGCCCTGCGCGGCTCCCCGCGGGGCGCGCGCCCAGCACCCGCTCCGCGCGCTCCCGGCGCCGGCCCCGCGAGGCTGCGGGGGCGCGCGCGGCTCCCCGCGCGGGCCGGGCCGGCCGCGGGCCGGGCCTCGCGTCAGCGGCACGTGCGGGGCACGCCGAGGCCGAGCCGCGCGCGCCGCGCCGCCCCCTGGCGGCCGCGCCGGAGCCGCTCCCGCGGCTGCTCCGGGCCGGGCCGGGCCCTCGGTGCCGGGCCGGGACCGACCGCACCGCCCGGGCCGCGCCGGGCACCGCGGACCCTGCCGGCCGGGTATGACACGCACCCTGCCATAAACCGAGGAGCTTTAATTGCGGCACCGCGCGCTATCCTGCTATTTGTACAAATAAAAGACCCCGTCTTGATGCAAAATAAACACAAAAGCACTGTTGTGACTATAACAGGGAGTCATATACTAATTTATATAATAAGTGGTTGTGCACGCTTTATTCAAGATTATGGCTGCAAGAAATGGCATGAATTGCTGGGTGTGTTTAATGTTGGATTATAGCAATTTGAAACATGTCAAACACATGGCTAATGCCTCATGCTTCACTCATTCTTGCGTAAACCTGCATAGCCACCATCCATTATACCCCTGGTAACAACACAATTCTGCAAGTAAATATTGTTACACTAAGTAACCTTTCAATTCAAGTTGTTTAGGAAGAGAAAATGCAATCTTGTGCAGTCAGTTCCAGTGTCAGTTTAATGTTTCAAAAGGGAAGTGGTGTAGAGAATAAGTATCTGTACAGTGACTTGCCGACTTAAAACACAGGCGCGTGCACGTGCGGGCGCACGGGCGCACAGAAAATGTCCAGTTGGCTGCAGGGGAGAAGAGTAAAGCTGTAGCTTCTAACTCAGCGAGGTGGAGTGCTTCTTTTTTTGGTATGGGCGATAGCTTGGCTACCCTGGCAGGATTAGGTATTCGACCTGCCGTACAACCACCCTCTGAAATGATCTACAATTTCACTTTCTCTTGCAGACAGCAGAAAATATTTTCCCCATACCTTTGTTTAAAATACCGGGTAGCTAAGCTTGTATCCCACCTTTGGCGCCAAGAGTTGCAGAATCGCAACAGAAGTAGGTGCTGGTGAATGTGTCTGTGAATGTGGGTGCGTGTGTGCATGTGTGCCTGTGTAGGCATGCTCATGACTGACAGCGAGTGTGACAGCAAGAGAAAAGAGAAGGATTAGAAAGTATGAATGTGTATAAATGTATGTAAACAGGGACCTGTATATTTTTTCTTGTCCTATTTGAATTTCCAAACTTACAGCCTTAGTATCTGGCTGATACCTGTCTATTTCCTTTGTGTTTATTTATGCTTATTTTGGTAACAATCTGCACTACTGTTGTAAAAACAAGAAAAATGTACATTAGTTTGCTCAGTGAGATGTTGCAGGTTCAAATTATTTTGCTACCAATAACTCGGATACTGATACACAGACATTAGAAATCATCCTTGTTTGGATGTTTTCAGTGCTTCGGTTTGTGAGGATTTAGAGTTGATAGTACACACACACGTGTGTAGACTCACGTATATATGTATGTCTATGCAAAAGAAAAGAAGGGAAAAGGAAAAGATTCTATGCTCTTGCTTTCTCTAGCAGCCTTTTTCAGTTGCTGACAGTGAGGAGGGGGCTGAGGACAACACACACAGTGCATTACTCTAGCCAAAGTTTTTTAGTGTTGTTCTTAAAAATATCATTTTAAAACTGGAGAAACACCCCCCAAATTTTATTTTTAACATAAAATTATAGGGTCTCTTTTATCTTCATAAAAATACTTCAGTGTTTCTTCCACTTCAAAATAAATTGCCCTTTCTAGTATTGGGACTCTGTAGTTTCATTCTGTCTGTACCTAGCTGTTGGACCGGATTTGTTGTTTTCTATTGCCAGCATAGTGTTACTGGTCATGTTATGTTAAAGCCTATTCTGCTGGCTCACAGGCACTTTAACTTTAAATGTAGAGCCTGAACTACACTCTGGGGCTTTGCGAGGATACAAAATCCACGAGACATAAAACCCTTTGGTTAATATGAACTGGAAGACATTTAACCCTTCTTTGTTAATTGCAATGAAACAGAGAGATGTAAAAACAGGAGGGATGGTGTATTTATTTTTTACATTTCTGGGTGTTTTGTAATGTTTTGATTATCTAACATTTACCCCTCTTTGCCCTTTTGATGTGCCTGGCTAAATGTACCCCTGTTATTGTCTGATGTTTGAATTTGTAAAAGATGAACCTGTCTGTCGGTTAAATCTTTATTTCACTAAAAGAGTATTAACGTTTGAATTTCCCAAATTTCCAAATCCTTGTAACGATACAGCTGATGAAGTTTCAAATAAATTTCCACTCTGATATACACGTCATTTTATTGAAAGTAAATATTGTAAAAATCGGAAAGGGCTGTCTGCTTCCACAGTTGTGGCATATCCGCATTAGAATTTTCATATAACTACTAAGGGCAATCAGACCCTTTTCTCTGAATATTTTAAACATTGTACATGTAAAATTTATGCCTAATTTGAATACTTATTAGCTGCCTAATCTCAGAAAAGAGTATTAGCTTTGTTTTTGCCTTGTAAAATTCATCACTGCTTGTATCACATTTTCCATTTCTATTATTTTTCTTTGCTAATGTTCATAAGTGTTTTAGGAAGGCTGTTTATTCATAAACACATCTGGTGCTGCTGTTGTTTACTGGACTGTAACAGCTGCCCTCCTTTATGTTAACTGTGTTTGTGTTTGGGCTTTTTGCATCCTGTTTATTTCTGACCAGAGCATCCTTAAATAACGTATATATTGCTATTTTAACATTTTTCGCACAATATATATAGTTTTACTTTATCTTGGAGGAGCTTGTTTGTGGTAACTCATACTGCATTTTAATTAATATCCCATGCAGATAGTTGAAGTTGTAATGATCCTTTTCCTGATTTTTTTTTAAATTTAATTTTTTTTTATGGAAAGGCAGTTGCTTATACTTTCCGAGGGAAAAAATATCTAAATTAAATAATTAGGCTAAACAGCAAGCTTTGTTTCCTTTCCTGAGTTTGCTTACACATCCCTCTCCCTTCAGAGGTGTTTTTTAAAATCACAGCTCAGCCAGGTTGTTGTGAGGACTCTTGTCAGTAGGTCGGGAGTGAGGATGAAGGAAGGGAGCTGCATTCTGACCCTGCGAGAGCAGGAGAGGACTTTGGTGGCTCTGAGAAGAGACGCTGACCTTTCCATATTACAGATACAAAATGCGCCTTGAAATTCTGGTTTGTAAGGGCACGTTGGTTCTTTATTTACTGCAAAGATTTCAACTGATCTTGGCAGGACATCTCATTGCTATCCTGAAAGTACAGTATATTTATGCAGTGAAAATGATAAAACATTTATTACTGTAGAGAAGGTAATATGCATAATTTATGCTGTTTTTAGCACAATCATTAGTGATATTCTTGATAGATTTTATTTCCAGCTTTCATATCTAATACATGCCTGGAAAATTAATTTTATATCTTTCATTTATTTGCCTATGTTAAAATTGAGTTTTAAGTCATCTTCAAGTGAACAGTTTGATTGCTGCTCATGCATAAGCTTAATTACTTCCCAGGAAGGACAGTATTAAATGTTTTAAATGTCAGAAAAATAAATGAATATCAGGCGTTTGATTAAAAAAATAGGCAATATCTGACGTGTTTGCAGCAGGAGCTTTTTCTTAAAATGCCTCCGAGGCAAAATTTTATTTAGTCACAAAAAAGGAGAAGCCCATTATACTATTTATCATTGGTTGATACCATATGATTTGTAACACCCTTACAAAATTTTAATTTTGTATGATTAGCTGTGCATCATTAAACAACAGCCTTGCATAAGATATGCTGTAAAATTCTGACAGAATCAAGATAGTGAATATTTTAAATAAGGCTGTATAGTCATCCATGGTTGTCAAAGCTAGATAATAGGAAATATAGAGCAGTGTGTGAAATCGTGCCTTCACTTAAACTGGTTTTATAGGTAGACTTTAAAACGTAGTCGTTCATAAATGCTATTGACCATGCTGCGTGCATGGTGTGTTATTTTGGCCGTTAAATGTAAGCACACAAAGCTTGCTTATAGAAATCATAATTCCAGTGATTAGCAGCTGTATGAAAGCAGAGTTTGCATTGCATTTCTTGGTAAACGGCTCTGCGAGGCTTTTTTCTTCTTCTAAAGATGCTGTCTGTGTAATTGGCAGAGAGGGACATCTTGATAATGGAAGTGTGAAGGTGTAACGCGTGTGTTAATTGATACTTCTTAATCACTTTTAGGTATTAAGTCATGATGCAGGAATCTGCGACAGAGACAATAAGCAACAGTTCAATGAATCAAAATGGAATGAGCACTCTAAGCAGCCAATTAGATGCTGGCAGCAGAGATGGAAGATCAAGTGGTGACACGAGCACTGAAGTAAGCACAGTAGAACTGCTGCATCTGCAACAACAGCAGGTAAGTTTGTTTTGTTTCCTGTTTGTTTTTAAACAATAAAGGGCTGTTTTCAGAGGGGGACCTTTTTGTAGACCCTTGGTGCGTGCTGAATGCGGAGTGTGGTGGAAGCGAAGAGCGTGTGGGGCATTATTTGTTGTTGTTTTAGTGCACGATAATGCTGAAATGGAAGGATCCCGTTCTTGTGGCAGCAACATCTTGCTGATATGGCTGCATGCCACCACGCTTGCCTGGTGATTAAAATCCCGCTGCGTATTTATAAAAGTTGTGCCGAAGCCTTGCAGTGCATGTTTTCAGGAGCTGTTAGTTTACTGTGCGGCTCGGGCGTGCAGGACGTGGTGCGGGGCTTTCCACCAGAGGGCCACATTACTTGAGACTTGGCTTCGCCTGCAATGAATTGTGCCAAAGTCGGAGCTGGGCAGTGAAGGGACCCTAGTGAAGGGACCAGAGTGACTTTTCTCAATAAAGATACTTTGCTGTCGTAGGGGTAGTTAAAAAATGCGGGTTAGTTCAAAAGCACTGAAGTAAAAAAGACGGTGTTCCTGTCTGCGTGTGCTTGCGTGTGTGTGAGTTGTAACATGGATGTGTAATTTTGAAAACATGGGAAAAGAGAAGAAGCGCCTTTTCTGCAGGTCTGTTTCCCTTCTCATTTTGAAAACATATTTTTTAAATTTGTCTGTTCGTGTTCCCAACAATTTAATGGAGAACTACTGTTATGTTTAAAACTGTAAAATTCAACCGTGCTCTGGCTGCTGACACCACCTAATTACAAGATGCAATCCATTAATTTTTGTCACTGTAAGATTTCTCCTCCTTTTAAAACCTGAACAAACAAAACTCCTACTTTTTCTGCCTAAAGGGTTGCCTCTCCATCAGGGAACACACATTGTACTAATGCAGTGCAACCCAAATTGTTTGGTAAACAATTGGGGTCTGATTCTGCAGCGTGCCCAGTACCTGCTTCAAACTCCTGAAAGTCTTCGCTGCCTCGTCCTCTCATTTGCTGAGCCCACTCAGCACCTTTGGAGTTCAGACCTTAATTTTAAATGCTGAGGTTTTTCATTTCAACGTCAGGTATTACATTAATGGAAGGAAAGTTGTTTTCTGTCAGGTAAACTATTATAAAAATGCTGTTTTATAGAAACATGTTTTAACATGATAGATACATTGCATGTGCATGGGCCTCTGAAATAACAGGTCGTAATAGCTCTTAAAATTGAATAATTTTTAGTGCTGAATTAAGCAGTGTACACTAGCTACATTTATAGTTAAATATTTTAAATGGTGACAGAAAATGTGGAAGAAGGAAATAGTTGTAGATTGAAATATGAGCAGTTGTTAAGGCTTAAGTCTGTGCCTTGCTTCAAATTCAAGTGTATTCTGTTTTAACAATTGAGCACTTACAGTATACCAGTCTGAAGAAATACAGGTTTCAGTGTCTTCATTATGTTCTTAGCAGGTTTCTACCTCTCTCTCTATATATGATTATGTGTATATATACACCTTGTATTTTTATATTATTTTCATATAAAATTGTATGCATATAAATAAATATAAAAATTTAATATTGTTTTAATTGAAAATGATGCCATCATCTTTATTCAGGTGTTCAGGTTATAACAGAATTTTAAAGTCTTTGTTGAGAAAGAGTGTACCAAATTGGTGAATATGTTTAGGAAACTAAATTTAAGTAAAGTACTTCAAAACACAAAAATGCTAATAGAATAATGTGCCACTTACATGTTTCTCAAAGTAGCAGTCCTAGGCATGTGTAGCCAATTTGTCCATACAGCCAGAGATTCCAGTAGATAGCATTTGCAAAGACCACAGAGAATTACAACTGAAGATGAAAATATCCAGTTGAGTACTAATAACAGACAGGTTCTGAGGGGACAGGCTTAGAAGTGACAATCTGTTCTTCAAAATTGTGATTAGATCTTAAATAAGCAGACAGGCAAAGTAAAACCATGGGTACAGTTAATAGGACTCAAGAGGCGTTTTATGGTAGGGTCTGCACCATAGGATTTAAATACAACGAGTTAGGCATATGAATCCTTCTATAAAATATGTTGATGTGAAACATAAACACTAGTAAACATACAGTAGGATGTCCTTCAGATAACAGGCATAGCTTTGTGCTGCTTTTGCTTTTCTTCCTCCTTTTTCTGTTTCTTTCCCCCCCATTTTTGAACAGATGCCTTTTGAAATATGAATGAAGACGAAAATGATGGTTGCTTTTATTATTGTCACTTTAGTAATTCTCTGAAATGATGTTTTTAATATGTGACACTTGTCTGGAAAACTTTGACACAGAGAAAAACAGAGGAAACCCTAGCAATTATTATTGCTAAGATTTTTTTATTGTTTAAATATGTGCAAGATGTACTCATCTCATGGTTTAACATTTTGGATTTGGCTTCTCTGAATCATTTCACTGGGAGTCTTCAAATAGAAAAATTAAGTTTTTTATAGCTGTTTCTAAAGGAAGCAAGCAAATGATTGCTGGTTTTAATAATTTCCTTCAACTAGGCAGCTGTGTAAAGGGATGCTAATGCTTAAGAATAGGTTTATCAGCCAAGTAAAATAATAAAATAAGTTTTTACTGTGGCATGAATATTTACTGGGGAAAGTTAAGTGAGAGAATTTTTAGGCTATATAGAAGACCAACTAGGCTGAATTAATTTCTTAAAGTTATTTATATATGGATTTATAGAAGGTAAATAAGATAAAACAGACTTTATTGTATTCTTGTAGGCAACTATATGGAGTTTGGACACTTGTTATTTTCTTGATGAACTATGTTGTTGTGGTCTTTATATAGAAATGAGAAGTTTGACTTAATCAGGGAGTTATTCCTCATCCATGTATCAAGAGTGAATGACAGTATTCTATAATATATTGTAATATATACTCGGTGATA
>NC_140033.1:25633377-25663377 GCF_963513975.1 Fringilla coelebs | reverse complement strand
TCCCAGTTTGCTACTTTTATGCCTATTACCTGACCTTCAAGAGTGTTCTTTATTGGAGATTTCATTTTCCTAAGTCTTGATGGGCTCTCCTCATGCTGTTTTGTCCTGACTGGACCTGTGATTCTTGTCTGTCTAATGTCTGGAACTCCTTTACTACCTGTTTTGAAGGTCTTGTAACTGTTCCACCTGGAGACCTCCTGTCAGTGCCTGAACAGGTCAGTTTATTGGCAGCATCACGCCACAGGGAATAAAACAGAACACCAAAAGCCAGGGCTGAAGTAAGAAAAGCAGCTGTCTCATTTCTTAATCCTTCATCTGTTCTACAGTCTTTAAAACAAGGAAAAATGAAATTGCTCGTGTAGCTGAGAAGCAGGTAGAATTGGTAATGTGGAATGGAAGGGCACCAGAAAACTAAGTTTCTAGATGAGTGACAGGAGCAGTTGGAATTATAAAGAAAGATAAAAGCTATGTGAAGAACTGGATTTAGTCCATGGAAAAAAAAAATAAATAGATAATAATAACCCTTGAAATACTCAGGTTTGTATGTAAGTAGGATGTAATGGTATACTTAGACTACTTCATCATCATTATGAATGCAGGCATGAGAGTATTCTGCATGCTTTGGTCTCTGAAAAGCCAAGAACAGCCTTGAGGAGTATGTGGCATTTACTGTTGGGTTTTTAAGCTAGACAAGACAAAGTTGTGAAGAAAGCCTCAAAAGGGGTGAGGCCAAAGTATCCTTCTCTAGACTTGGTTCATCATCTATTAACTTCAAAGTAGTTGTAAGGACATTCACAGATGTGAAAATTATGGGAAGGGACTAAAAGTTCAGGGTCAAAGATGATAAAATGGGCAGTGAAGACAAATAGAGGACATAGCTGAAGGGAGATAATTCTAAAGTTATGTCTGAGGGGTCTCTGCCAGTGAGAAACATTTCTCACTTTCAGTCAGGTGAAAGAAAGATCTAAATAACCTTATCTAAAACAGAAACGATGGATAGGAACATTAGCAGTGTCAAAAGATCTAGATTATTGAAAATAATTTGATTTAAATGTTATCTTTGAGGACAAGAGTCCTAAGATCACCAAAAAGAATATTAAGGAAAGCTGGAGTATAGCTTAACTTCTTATGAAGTTTCATAGTGCTAAATCTCATAATGGTGAGAAGGAAGTGCCATCATATAGCTTGACCAATGGAGCTGGAGGACAACAAAGGATATAGCACCAGAGCAGCAATATAGTGTAAATCTTTGAAAAACATATGTCATCTAATCAACACAGTGGAATAAGATGAGGAAGATGATGTGACCGGAAACAAAAATGTTCCCCAACCAAACATACATGTATTTATAAATATATATGATTTTATATGAAATAAGAAATTGATTTTAGTGTGAAATTAGTTTGGTGAAGTGTACAAGAGGAGAAATAGTTCTTTTAAATTGATGGTACAAGAAATACAAGAGGTACTATTTGGTACAAGAGATATTTCTTAATGTCTTATTTCTTATGTCTTAATTAATGTATTTGTTCCAATAAATAATTGCTTTGATCTGCATAGAGAATGTAATCAGTATGATTTGGTTTTTCTTTAGGGATCATAAAACACAAAGAAGCAGAACTTGCATGTATGTAAATGTCTAAAGAGGGCCCTGCAAAATATGTAACTAGTTTTAGGAAGTGTACTGGGTCACCAGTTCTGTACAGTGGGCATCAAACTAATCTACAAAGAAACAGTCAATTGTATTGAAAATTTAAAATATCCCACAGTATGCCAGCCAAAGAAACAAATGCCCTGTACCTCCTCTCCAACACAACTGTGCAAATATTTTAAGCTATCAGAATACAATCTGAAGATCCTTTTGAAGCTAAGTGTGATTTGTAGGAATTAGATTGGGCAGCTTCTCTTTGTAAGAGAATCTGAATAGATGGATTTTACATTTCTGAGTGTGCCTACTAGGCTTGAAATTACTTTGTAGTCACTTTGCATTAGTTTGTGTAGAGTCTTTGCAGTCATAGGGCTGTTTAAGCCTTAATAGAATTCATTATGATGATGATATTGCATGGTATGAATTGTTTACATATTGCCATTTATAATAATTCAAGTTTGATGTTAGATTTAGAGATAAAAGAGAAACTAATATGTCCTGTCTTGAAGGGATAGTAGCAATAAAACATTGCTCAGAGTAGGCTGCTTTAAATAAGAGGCCATAGATGTTTCTAGTACTGACCTCTAAGTTATTATTTGTTTTATTGCTCTGAGAATTTCTCTTATATCTGTAAACTGATTATCTCTTCTTATTCCCAGTGAATTTTTCCACCTGCTGGCTTTGACTTTTCCTCCATGGGGTCTCGTTTCTCTCATCCTTTCTGCTTGCTTTGTATCTGTCATTGTTGGCTCAGTTTTTCATTGCGCTCCCTTTACCTTTTCCCCTACTCATCTATCTTGGCCTCACAAACTTCTGCTTCTGTGGATTTTTCTCCATCAAGCTTGATGCCTGTGCATACCAGTTTTTCCATCTCTAGCAAAGTGAATCTCTCTGTGGCTGTTCTAATTTATAAAGGAAATTTTTTGAGAAGATGGATGTTTTGATCTTAGAACAGTGTGTAAGTATGTGCGAAATACTCGGAAATGCAGTCTTAAGACACAGAACTAACAGGCGAGTCCCAATCCCATTGAAATTCTTGGCAAAAATATTTGTCTAGCTAAGGCATAGATAACAAGTTTGTAAAGACCAAATGTTGTCACTGGAGTCTGTACTGTTAAACTATCACCAAGAAGTCTGAGGATAGAAGGAGTGATGAATTGTTACCCAAATCCAAGGAGCTCAGCATCATGTCATGTTTCATCACAGTGGGTATGTGTCTGCTCAAAATCAAAGACTGAATATGGCAATATTAAGTCATTTCAGCAGGAACTTCAAAAAAATATGATTGACCCATGGCAGAAATTCACTTTTAAGACTAAGATGTAGGTTGTGATGTAAAGCCTGTCTTCTTCTTTGGTTTTCTTAGAAGAGATACAGTCAAAAGAAGGTGTAACTTCCTTGTGAAGCTGGTTTTTCTGAGCTAACTTTAAGCTAGTGTCCCTGTGTGCTGCTAGTGCTGTATCTACAGTGTTGTAGAGCACAGTAAAATCTCAACTACCTGTATATTTACCTGCATTGTTTAACTTTATAGTTTGCCCTGGGCTATGTCTGTCACTACTAACTGTGTCAACTGACCTAGTTAAAACTTAGCTCAGGTAAGTCTGTCTGCTTGTGCCACAGCAGTGGGTGCATTATAGAAGCGTTCCCTTATATGTGGAGGCTATAGTAACTATTTTTTTTATTGCATTTGTTGTGAAATTCCCTATATTATGCACTTGATCAAAATTGTCCAAATAGCTGCATCTTTAGGATGATGTAATGTCAACCTGTCGGTGGGTGGTTTGCAACATGAATGTGTGACATCTGTGCATATGAGCAGGACATAAGTACATGTGATTTTAGAATATGCTACTTTTATAAATCAAGCCCAAAACATTTAACCTGGTTGATATTTGTCAAGGTACACAGATTGATTCGGAGAGAATACACAGAGAATTCATGCATTTTTTGTTTGTTGCTCTCTTTAGGCTATTTGGTCTTTTTATATACTTATGTTGTTAAAGTTCTTCTTAAGGTTCATCAGTTGCCTCTCTCCAGAGTGTGCAAGAGTATAACTGTGCTTCAAACTGTACTGACAGTTTTCACATTTGAAAGTGCTTAACCTGTAAAGTTAATTTGTTATCTAAGAGTGTTCTTTCTTTGAAATTCTTTTATCAACAAGAAAAAAGGAAATAAAGACAGCTGTTCTCTCTATGTCATATCTCCAGGTACCCTATAAATAATAAACTTTGTGTTTTGTTTCGTTAATCCTTTTAACTATATCCTAAAGTACAAAAAACTGTAGCAAAGCTTTTGACTAAATAAGAAGGCTTTCCTTTCACAAGTTATTTTTCCAGGCGCAGCATCAATCCATCGTTTGGTGCTCTGCATCAGACTGTATTTTGTACTGCACACCTCCAACACGCATCAGGAACTGTTGGTTACTGCCTTTTTGGTTTTGGTTTTATCTGAAAGTTGTTTTTTTCAAGTGATTTTATGCTTTTGACTCTTTTCTTCATTTTTCTGTAGATTGTTTTGTGGAAACAGAAACAGTTCATTGTGAGTTGATCTTTAACGCTTTGCTATCAGTTTTCTCAGGAGAAATTGCAAAGAACAGCCTATCTTCTCTTTCTCTTAAATCATGCAGGCCATAAGGAGCCATCCAGTCCCAGACTTCAAGATTTGGATTTTCGAGTAAATAAAGTTAGCAATAGAAACTGTGATTTGATACAGACAGCATTAATGAAGGTAGAGGTGTGAAAGTTCTGTTGAAAACTGTCCTGATTTATGAATGGATTGTTTCTAATAGTCCTTTATCTCAGTTAGTCCTCCTTTAGGACAGTAATGGTCAAAAAGAAAAAAAAAACATGCAGGAAACAAAATGCAGGTAGCATGAAAGATGTCAGGGTTACTATAAAACACTGCCTTATACAAGATGCTGTGGAAACTGAAGGTTAAGAAGCTCTGGAACCCTGGAAACAAAGGAGACTTGCATTGGGAGCATCCACACTTGTAAGCCTGGCAGCCTTTGGTGATGTATCCAGGGCTGTCGTTCCCACAGATGATGCTCTATCTCTGTTCCATTTCTTAGATTTCTTCCACATTACATCACATCCTCTCTCAAATGACTTTCCCCACTTCTTTACAGCCCCACCCATTCATCCCTTTTGAAACAGTTTTTACAGCCCCAGCTTCCCCATTTACAGCCTTCATTCCTGCTGATGCTTGCCTTGTTCTTTTGTCCACCTCTTACCACTGGCACCTTTCTCACTGCAGCTGCTGGGCTCTTCGCAGAAGGAGAAAGCCTCTTGTTTTTCAGCATGGTATAGATACCACCCTTACCAAATTATCTGCAAAAAAATGGTGTGTTCACAGGCCTCCCTTCCTTACTGCTCTAAATGAACCAAGAGGGATCAATTAAATGTAGGAGACTGAGAATAAAATCATCCTTGCACAAATGGGATCATAATGCCTAGCCTAAACTCTCTCATTTTAAAATCCATCTCAATCAACTTTAACATCATAAAATATAGTTTAGAAAGCATATTCTTTGTGATTTCTGTTGTGGTAGAACTCTGAGAAATGCAGGATAACATAGCCAAATTTTATCAAGTTCAGAAATGTATACTGAATGCAGAATTTTAATCTGCGTTATTTAAACTCTGTGATACAGATTGTGTGAAGTACTTGCATAAAAAAGCTATAAACAGTGCTCCCAGATCTTAAACATTTCTTTGTCTATTTTTTAAGCATTCAATTATATCTAGTGTTGTGAAAAATGAAAGTAGTAATATGTTTAAGATAAATTCCTTGGCACCATGGATTTGTTTTGTGTTTGGCCAGTAATCTCTAAGATTAGAGTTGGGTAGCTAGTGTCAGCTAACACTAAAAATTATAACACGTTTGGAACTGTGCCATACAGCAGAAACAGTAGGAGATGCATAACAGTAGAAACAAGAAAAACATAAATTTAATGCAATAAATTTACATTGAAAGTGCTTTAGGGAACAAGCCTACTTAATTGAAGAGGACATAAGCACATGTTTAGCTGCTGTGTTTAATAGACAATGTGTAATACATTCCTAAAAATAAGCATATACTTAGAGAGCTTAACTGACATAAAGGTAATAACTTTACAGGAGTCAAGGAATAAAAGCCTGTGTGTTTCTGAAATATATAATTTAAGGATCCTATTTTACAGACATAAAATTGCAAGCTCATAATGAAGACAAATGTTATGTTTAACATGTAGCAATGTTGCTTCAAATGTCCAAGCAACACAGTTAACTTTTCAATTTTCTGCCCTCATCCTGATATCCTTAATTACACTAGTAGTTCATTTAAGGGTAACTGGACTTAGCATAAATAATTAAACTCATTGCTAAAATTTATAGTTTTGCATACTGTGCTTCTTCTGTGTTACAAAACAGTTACAAAACAATGATTAAAAATATTACCCCTCAATGTCACAGCATTCTTTAAAGATATAACTCTCAACAAATCTCAAGCTGTATCTATCCAGATTTCAAGGTGAGTTGGATCTGAACTAATATTAATGGAAAACATGTATACCTATAAAATTCTGATTTAAGTTATTTACATTAGAATGGATTTCTTTTACAAATATTCCAGCTTAAATTTAACATTTAAAGTGGGAAAATACTTACATAGACCTAAATCTACTGCAGCCCATTAAAAGAATTAAAATAGATAAAACAGACCTGTTGCATCAGTGAATTATCTTCAAATTTCAATGAAAAAAAGGCTTAGGCTTTTTTAATTGCTGTCAGAATCAAAGCAAGACATGTTAAATTTCTGAATTTAGTCATTCTTTGTGAAAATGTTGCCTTGTCATCCATTTAAGTGTCTATCATCAAAATGCTTTTAATTAGAGTGAATGCTAGTACTTACCTGTTTTTCACTGCAGAAATGTATGCATGCTTCACAGGAACATGTTTCTATTGTTCCTCAAGGTACACGTTAAATCAAGGCTGAAAAATCCAATGGTCAATATAAATTGTTTTCCTTTTCCAGATTATTTTCCTGGCTATATTCTTCATTTCAGAAAATGTAGGAGTATATTTCTGTATGTGTCTGTATGTAATGTTAGCCACTTTAGAAAAGAAACCTCTGCTTACCAAAAACTATTGACCAGTTTACGCACTAGAACAAAATAGTCCTTGTATAATAAGTGACTAAACTTTAGGTAGTTTAATAATCTAATAAATACAGAATAGTTTTTAAATGCTGTTTTGATTCTGATTCTGCTTTCCATCTCAATGAAGTGTAAAAAGATAAAAAATCAAGTGATTTTTTAAACAAAAAATTAATTCAAATTCATTAAAGGTAAAAAAATAGGATTTAAAATGTGCATTTCATAAGAGCAAAATGAAAGAAACAATTTAATGTAAGAGCTCCTGTTTTATTGAGCATCAGCCTAGCCTAATCATTCAATGAGTCAGTGACAAAGAACTTCTGCTTAGGCAAATACAAAACAAGATTTAAAATCTACTATTGAAATCAAGGGCTCCTGCATTCCAGTATAAATTGTCATGAAAACTGGTGATTTAAATAATTTCATTTAAATCAGTCAATCACATTACATCACCAAATAAGACAAAAAATATTAAAAGGGACCAGAACAACCCTTTTGGATCTTCTTCCCCACCCCCACTGCTTTTCATAAATATATCACAGTCATTATTTTTACCTCACACAAATACATTATGATAAACAAGAGCTGATTCTCCCCTCCACATTTTTCAGTGAATGTGATACACTAATAGTTTAGCAATTATAAAAAAAACCCAAAACAAAGCAAAAAAAACCCCCCAAACCAATCCAAAACAAAACAAAAAAATCAAAACCAAATAGTAAGTTGGATAGGTAACAGACTGATCTGGGAACTGTTTCAACTCATCTTAGAAGAGTGGGTTGGTTTACCTTGTAGAATGGAAAGCCTGTTTATATTTGTACTGTTATTTTAGTGTAACAAATGAGTCCTCATTTCTGAGGTTTATCTGCTTTCTAGGTCATAAAGCAGTGCAAAGTGACATTTGTGATATTTTTAAAGGCAGCCCAGCTCTTACAGAGATATTTCAGAAGTCCATGGGTGCCTGAAGGAGTCAGCTCCCCCAGGTTCACTCCCTAGCCATCATTGGGAAGTAGACTTCCATGATCTTGCCAGCAGTTGGGAACACGGACTGTACTGTGCTCCTTTGGTTAGCCATGGAGCCGAGAGCCTCCAGAGATTCCTTCCTAGCAGAGAGTGGTCAGCCTGAAGCTGTAGGAGGTGAGCGGGCGGCTCCTGCAAAGCTCCCCTGTGCGGCACTGCCTCCAGGCACCGAGCGCGCGGAAGCTGAGGAGCAGGAGCTGCCCTGGCAGGGCTCACCAACATGTCACACTGCACTCACTCAGCTCCAGGGCACGGCTGGGAAGGGCTGTGCCTGTCACCTGTGACCTCAGTATCTGTAAGCGGTCTGGGAAGTTAAGGCAAGGTGAGGGGAGCAGTTGCTGGGTGGTGTGTTGATGGGAGGTGACCTAAAGGGAAGAAGAGCTTTAGGGGCTGGGCAAAGATAGAAGAGAAGCAGCTGCAACATGGAGGAGGCTGGAGGATGGAATGGATTTGGGCAGTGAGCAGCAGACTGGGAAGAAGGACCTTGTAGGCATTTCCTCCTTACAAGGGACGGGATGGAATGAGAAAGGGAAAATGTATGGCCTGGATCATGTTTTGTGAAGTGCTTTTTCATTATTGCAGTCTTGCAGTATTCCCTGCATCCTCCCAGTGATACCTTCTTTTTCCCAGGAAAACGTGCTCAGTTTATTAAGAAATAGACATTGTGTCAATAATGCATTTGCCCAAATACATTTAGTGTGATATACTTTTGAAAGCATTTGCAATCACAGTGTATATGTGACAGTGAATTAAGTATATTTTTAAGTTGCCATTCTTCAGCACTGCATGGTTTATTACTGTGGTTCTTTGCCTGCATGAGGTTAATGCCTCTGTGGTAGAAGCTGTGAACATTGTCACAGGAGCTGTGCAAATCAGTGTAAAACTTCATGTCATGCAGCCATGATACTGTAATGCCTCTCAGATGTATGATCTCTCATAATTTGAACAACCTGTAGTAATTTGGATGTAGAATCCTCTCAGGACTGCTCCCGTGTGGGTTGTTTGTCCTCCATGCTTCCCATATGGAGGAGTTATCAGCCACTCAGTTGGTGTTTTTCATAGACACAAAACACTGCTGCAACAAACCTGAGGTGGTAAAATTCAGACTGAAATGATAGTATAGAAAGGCATGTTACTGACATTCTGATTCATATCAAGGGACTTTAATGTGTGAGGCATAAACAAAAAGAAATGGTTACAATACTAAACGGAAAACAAAAAAAAAAACCAAGAAAAACTTTCATGTTTCAAATATCTAAATAATTTAAGTAAATAATAATGTTAGATAATTTATTTTTATTATGCATTATTTTTTAGGGATTGTATAGTCCTACAAAAATACTGGGAAATCCTTCCACCAGCAATGCCTCCCAATACCTATACTGTCCCACATTACGAAGTCTTAGAAATCAATTACAAGACAATTTTAGCTGGCTGTGCAGATCAAATTTATAGAAGAGTTTCTCATGAAACTAAAATTAAAATTAAAGTAACATTTCTGCTCTGAAGCCACTCAAAAAAGAGGTGAATTTTAATACAACAGCTTTGCTATCTGTAAGAATTTGTAATAAGAAGCCAAAATTAAAACTGATATAAAGGGGGAAAAGGGTTAAAATGAATAGTTGTAGTATACTACACTGCATCTGATTTCACCTGTTTCAGCTCAAACACTATTATAGGGTTTTTTAAAAAAAATTATTAATCTCTGAAAATGACAGGTGTCAAGAGCCTTTTGTAATACACATACAAAAACTTGCGGTCAAGAGGTCATATCACTGCAATGTATGAGGCAGTAGCCTTCTCTCTTGTGGTATTTTCCTTGTTTGAAGTGTTTCCAATGAAAGATGCTTTCTGTAATGTGCATCAGTAAAATGATCTGTTTGGGAACAGCTTTACATGGTAAAGGAAGCCGTGAGAATACTTTGGTATTGTGTACATCTTCTCTTTTAACAGTTGTATGTCCAGAACTCTCGGATGTTATAAAGCACACAAAAGATACGTGGGTGACAGCAGCACATGTCATTTAGGATTGAATTTAATGAATATTATTCTTGTAGTAAAAACAATTTTATAAATATTTTTCTCATACTGAAAGCATTTTTTCCCTTTTTTAATTTTCTTTTCATTTTTTAAAGACAGTTCTAGTGCCTCTGTATTTCAGTAAGAAATCTTTCAGTGTTTTCAGTATTTTCAGTGTTTTTATCATTGGCTTTTAGCACCACAATCCATAAGAAAATTAATGTAGTGTGCAAAATAAGGTGTTTATATATGCACAGAGAAAACAAAAATGGAATAGTTTTAAAACTTACTTTATCATGCTTATAATATAAGACAGGTTTTATTTTAAGGCACAGTGGATGAGGGCAGTTTCAGAGGCTCTCCTTGAGCTCTGTGAGATGAATGAATAAATTCTTACAGCTTCACTTTTTCTTTGGGCACGTCAAAGCTTGGGCACTATACCTGCTTGGGTATTTTGAGTCCAGTTATGTAATATGCTACATAATCATTAAGAAAAAAATACCCAGAACAATAGTGGTGAAGGCTTTGAACTTTTATATATAGATTTTGGAAACAGGTGTTATTTTGACACACCAGTGACCAAAGTGGTTTGGCCCAGAACCTTTTGAAAGAGTTGTTCAATGTGGCAATACTGCTAGAGACAGTTTGTTTTCAATTTTTGTTCAATTTGTTTGGGTAGGGGTGAAGAGAGGAGATTAGTGACAAAGTTACACTGATAAGTTTTAAACCAGCTTTTAAATTCACATCATAGTAGGGTTCCTAAATATGCATCTAGGAAATGTGGATTAAAAAAAGGGAGCCAGTAAATTGCTTCTCAAGTGCCCTGAGGAGAGGAGGAAGTGTTCCCTCAGCATTCCAGGCCCCAGCATCCTGCATAGGAAGGATGCAAGGAGTGTATGCTTTTAAAAAGTGAAGTTATATGGGGAATGGTTTTTTCCATTTCTGACAGAAGCAGCTTTATTGTGTTCCTTTGGACTGGGATGAAGAACAGTACTACTTGCATCAACTTAGGCTTTGATGCAGGAAAGTTCCGCAAGATTTGCACTGCAGATTGGTAGGAAATGATATTTTGATTTTAAAAATAATGTTCATAATTTCATTTTCCTTCTGGATGTGCTTGTGCAGCACGTTTATATGCGTAGGCAATTGAGAATTTAAAAATAGTTGCCTGCTAGTCTTTATTGAATTGAGAGAAGGGAATGATGGAGACAAGAGGAGTCCAGAAAAGAACTGGAAAAATGATATATTTTTAAGGTTTAAAGTCCTGAACAACACAGTAATTTTTTGATGAAAGAACAGTGTTGGTAGAACACTGCATATACAGGATAAAAAAGATGAATGCTCAGGAGGTAGGGAATTGTAGTTGCAGGGAATTAGGAAGGCAGGAAATAAGGAAAGAATGGAAGAAAGTTTATTGAGAATAATGAAATGTAGAGGAATCTATATTGCAAACACTATTATGAAAAATAAAATATGCACTGTTCTGCTTTCATTCCATTATTTACTGAAAGCTCTGTTTTCAGTAGTTTGAGCAACAGAGACTAATAACAAATATGAAAAGGAAAAATGTAAGTCAATATCTGGGAATTAACATTTTAGGAATTCCACTGCATTTCTGATTGCTGTATAAAGTGTGTTCCTCGCTGTTATCTCATCTTATGGTATTCCCCAGAACACAAAATGTTCGTTGTCAAGATCACAGCAGAGAAATAGAGATGTTATGAACTTCTATTCCTACTTAAACAGCCTATCTCTAACAGGCTGCTGAAAATTGTTATTTTGATGCATTTTTATGTACGGTGATCTTTAGGGTGTAAAGCTACAGGGATAGCTGGTGGGATGGGAATGAAAATTAGAGTTTACCTTTGTGTTTCATGAGGATGAGCAATTTGAAGAATAGGCCAATTCTGAAACTCAATTGTGATATCTTTGCCAGTATTAAATGTGTGATCACCACTTTGGTCGCTGCAACAGGAAAAAGAGAGGTTATACACAGAAATGGTGGTTGCATTTTTTTAGCTTTAACTGTTTTTAAATAGCAGAGTATCAGAACCCATATGTAACAAGGTAGAAAAACCCCCAAATCATAAGGACTGGCTATGGGAGTTGCTAAAGGAAAGGCAATGCATAAAAGACAAAGGCATAGACAGAGACAAAAAAGAGATTTATAGGAACAGGAGAAAAGAATTTAGAGAAGACAGAATTGAGTTATCTTTGAATTTTTAAAATTATCCAATCTCTGAAGATAATGAAAATATGGCACTGAACAACTAATGAGCAACAACTGCAAGATGTGATAAATACATAGCTACAGTATTCTAACTTCAGTAATGGAGAAAATTTTCTTCTGAAATTTCTTCTGAATTTTCTTCTGAAAATTTTCTTCTGTTATGATTCTGTATTGATGTGATGGTCTTGTATTAATTTTGTGCTCTGGTCTTCAGAATGTTTTTGGTCTGTCAGCCTAGCACACAGCTTCTGATGTCAATGGCATTAAATAGCTAAAGCCAAAGTTCCTGTATTTTGCCACATCCTGGAAGTGTATTTAGTTAATTTTTATAAATAATGAAGATTGGGCTGAAAACTTAGGTTCATACTCATGATTCACTTATTAGCAGTGCATGAATAAAGGTTAGCAGTGTTATAAAAGTATAGATAAGAAAACAATAATTAAGTATAGATAGGAAAGCAATAATGGAAATAATTGGGGTCTTTGGCATGTAAGTAGAGCATGTAAGTGGTTGAGACTTTTTTTCTCAAACTTTGGAGGTAGAGTTTCTTTCAAGTAATGGATGGGGTAGAATAGGGAGTTGAAATAACCTTATCTAAATAAAAATAAAACCCTGGGCAGGTGCATTAAGTAAAATTCCTCTTCCAAAATATTGAAAGTTTTCAAAACCCAATGTACCCTGGAAGATGAAGTGTCTGGGGGCAGGATCTTAGGTCATTAATGTGAGACAGAGAGGTGTACAACTTTCTTTGCAGGGGCATAAGTGAGATCCAGGTAGTTTTTGTTTGCTGTCCAAATTATGCTGTAATGTGACATTTTTCAGTAACTTATATTCATTCATTAGTCTGGAGGATTCATGCTGTTTATTTCCATTTTGCAGAAAGTAGGAGACTGTTACTGTTTACTGACTTATTTATTCTAAATATGAATTTTTATACTGCAGAAGTTGAACATGTGGATTGAATCAAGGTTTTAAAATCATGACTCAATATTCTTGAGTTTTTGAGATTTTTCTTTTTTTAGTAACAATTTTCTGAAAGGTTATAAAACAGTAATAAATTAATTTTATTTAAATGACGTATATAAGAAGACAATGAACAGAACAAACATAGATCCAGGCTGGTGCAACTAAAATACTTCACAATCAGTTTCAGATTCCCCTTCGCATCACACCATAATTCCTACATAGAAGACATTTTTGGGAAGTAATGATAATTCAGAAGTGAAACATAAAATTCCATGGCTAATTCTGGTTTTTTACCACGATGCACTGTGGCTCATTGATAGGCAGGACTGGAAAAGTGTTTGTCTTGCTTTTATTTTTAAACTAAAGTTTCACAAAACTAGAAGACAATCTGATAGGGTAACGTAAAGAAAAAAAAAAAGGAGTTATTACTCCCTTATGTTTCATCTTCTGGAGTTTTTCCCAGCTAAAGTAGTGATAGTTCCAATTTTATCATACTCTGAGCTAGTAATTTTTTCATGGATAAATATTCCCAAGTTTTCATAAACAGACTGCTTGGTTTGGAAGCACTGATTATTAGTTTACCCACGTTTTTAAATCAGAAATGTTAGTGAAATAAGCAGCCAGTAGCAAAGTTGAAATGAAATATATTTTCCAATTTTAGAAAAATGCTCCCTGTCTGAAAAGATACCAAGTTTATTTCTAGTTTAAAATTATCTTAAAATTCTTGGAAGGATGACTTAATACTTTTTTTTTTAATATTATAGCTAAAAATAAAACAAGTAAGATTGGCATATTTTACAGTCTTGCTTAGTGCCATTATCTCTTAATATGAATACTGGAACATTTTGTGTTACAGATTTCTTTGCAAAGTAAAAGGAACATTTCTGCCCATTAACAGAATTGGAGGATTTTTTAAAAGTTGTGTAATATTCCTTAAAAAAAGTCAGTACATCTTGTTGGTACAGCAAATACATATATGCTCAAAGGCCTTGCAAAACAAATCTCTGACATTGCATGGTGATTCAAGGAAACAGTGCTGTAGGAAAGAGTAAATGAAAAAGTAACTTAGAAGAAGTCAGCAGCATAGTATTTTTGTAGTGCTGTGTTCATCTGCATGGTTCCACATTGTGATTGTTGATCAGATAAATTGGTATCTGCCCATATTAAACTATTAGGGAGTGTCTAATGAGGGCAATGAGGATGGTGAAGGGCTTGAGGGGAAGCTGTGTGAGGAGAGGCTGAGGTCACTGGGTCTGTTCAGCCTGGAGGAGACTGAGGGGAGACCTCACTGCAGGTACAGCTTCCTCATGAGGGGAACAGGAGGGGCAGGCACTGATCTCTGCTCTGTGGTTATCAGTGTCAGGAGCCGAGGAAATGGCCTGAAGTTGTGTCATGGAGATTTAGGTTGGGTGTTAGCAAAAGGTTCTTCACCCAGAAGATGCTTGGGCGCTGGAACAGGCTCCCCAGGGAAGTGGTGACAGCACCAAGCCTGGCAGAGTTCAAGCATTGGGACAAAGGTTCTTGGGCACATGGTGTGACTCCTGGGAATGGTCAGTGCAGAGCCAGGAGCTGGACTCAGTGATCCTTGTGGGTCCCTTCCACCTCAGCACATTCTGTGATTCTGTGATTCTCTTCCTGGCATCCAGTCCGGCGTTACCATTTTGTTGAAGCAATCTGTGGCTATTTCAGTAGGAATGATTTATGCTTCATTCCAGCTGCTTGGGTTATGTGAATCAATTTTATTCAGGGATGAATAGAGACTATTGATTTTAAAGGGCTTTGTATCTTCTCAGCACTTTTTAACAGTCTGTTGTTTGGGTGCCCTAGGTTTAGGTACCTAAGTTTGAAAAGAGTGTTCTAGATATATTTGCAGAAAGGGTTTGATGGTATAGGTTTTTAGTTAATTAATATTTAGTTATTGGTTTTTAGTTAATTGGTTTTTAGTTAATCAAGTTTTAGTTGCTGAGCTGTTTTATCCAGGCAAAACAGACAAAGTAATTCTCATCACTTCAGCTTAACTGCAGCACAGGGTCCCAGGAAACTCCTGTGCTCTTACCAAAAGGCAACATTTTTTCAAAACTTCACTCAGGAAAAATGAATTCTCCCTTAGGAGTAACTCTGGGTTTGAGTTTTTTGGCCTTATAACATGATCCAGACTTCACAATCAGTTTCAGATTCTGCTTTATATTACGCTGTAATTCCTATATTGTAGAAGTTTTTGGTGTGTAATGATAATTCAGAAGTGATACATAAAAGTCCATGGCTAATTATATTTTTTTACCATGATGTACTGTAGCTCATTGATAGGCAGGACTGGAAAAATGTTTGTTTTGCTTTTATTTATTAAAGAAGGTATTGCATCATGCACAGTAATTTATTCCATTAAATTATATAACCCTTTTGTGTAATACTTGATTGACAAAGTTAGTTTAGGGTAGAGCAGAGATTAGATTTTAGAAGTCAACTTAGTTTGTAAGTCAGTCTGTCTCTGGTTGATAGCAAGAGTTAATAAGCATGTTGTCTGGAGATACAGGGACATGGTTTTACTTTTTCCAAGGCCAGGTGTGATTCCTGACTTGTGCCAACAATGCTTGTCTAAATTTGATTAACACATCTATGGCTTAAAAAACAGCAGTTCTAGGTGTGTTCATATTCATGAGAGTATCGCAGTAAACCTAAATGAAGTAAACTCTTTAGAAAAAAAATAGTCCTGCCAAGAAAATTCAGTCAATAAGTATTTGTACAAAAAAATATGAGTGTATTTATCCCAGACTATAGCAATTGTGGTGAATGGCATTTGTACTGAATATGACCCAAGCATCACTATAGATTTCTGATTTAATGTTTTCAAATGTCTTTTAAATGTGGTTTTGCTAAAATCCTATGGTTAAAATTCTGTCATGTTCCTCTGTCATAGTCTTCAAGAGAAATAAAGATGACAAGTTAAGCTCAACTTCATAGTTTTCCCTCCAAATATTTGTGATTTTTTAAAGTCTGTGTGCTGAATCTTTTAATATTGTGGTGACTTGGACAGGGTTGGCATTATTCAATTTGTTGGCTCATAGCACTTACCAAGTGGTGACCAGAAATGTTAAGCTAAGTGTTTACTAAGCATTCTTTAAGTCTTGGTCGTTTGCAAGAAGGCAGCAATAGCAAATGCCTGTCATGCAGACACTATTGCAGTATTTCCAAGGTAAATCCAAATAAACAGAATAAAAGTACTAGGTAAAAAGCACTCCTGGGAACTTTTGGAATCTGTTCCAAAAGTCCTGCAATTTCAAGCATATTCTCTTGGCATCCTTAATACATTGGTATGATAAAAGCAATTTTATGTGACAGCAGTAGCCTTCTAGTACTTGGCTACTGTTCTGAATCTCAGTACTTGTTATAATTTTCTATTCAACTAAATATGTTTTACTTAAGCACTTTGCTGTATATTTAAAGAAATATATTTGTTATATATTTAAAGAAATGTTCCATAGCTCTTTGACTATGAAGTTGAAAAATAGAATAATTTGTCTGCTTAAAATAGCTATTTTAATTTTATATCTCTGTGAGATAGCCACAAAAAAGATTGATTTGTTCAAAATTAGGGTTTCTACCACGTGTTTGAGTGTTGAATGTGTGTATCAGTTTCAAATTTGATAGCCTAAATGCAAGTAATTCTTCCATAATTTCAGTATTTTTTGTTTCATTTATTGTATGTAGCTGTCTTTGGCCAGATAAGTCATGTGATATTGCTAATAGCTTCAAATGTAGAGAAGAAAATGTGCAAAGAGGCACTTATTAATTAACAATCACAAACTAGATGATTATGTGAAGATTCTACTCAGCTGCCTAAGTAAGACAAATGCAATGTATTAATACTGAAAATGCTGCTGTCCTATTATATTGCAAGTCTGATGTAGACACAGAAGCAAGGAGTTTCATATTAAGACTATTTTATTCCTGTGTTATTATGGCTGTATAATGCAGTTAAAGAAGTCATAAGACTTTATGATTAATTTAATCTCAGTTTACAATTGTTTCACTTATGTTTCAACCAAGGAAGCAGGGATTGAGGCTGCTATAGGTGTAATTTTTACTATGCTGTGTTACACTAAATATTGTAAGTGTAACTTAAGAAAGCCTTAGGCGGACTCTTACGAAACTGGCTAATTTTAATATGTACTTCAAAATAGACTGAATTATTATTATTTCACATTATTATGTGGAATATATGTTGTGTGTATATGATTATGTCATCTCAGTTTATGTGTGGGAGTTTTTGATCCAGTTACTACATTGCCATTACTAATACAAGTGGACCCTTTCCACTGAATAGTTATTGGATATTGAAATGTTCCAAAAATACTGTGTGAAATTAAATATTTAATTTTGCATAATATCTTCACAGAAATGTTTCAACTGTTTTACATTTTGAGAAGATACTAAAATGTATGATCTCAATATTGTATGAGCTTATAGCTAGACAAATTTCATAAATTCTATTTAAGGTATATACAATCTCTCTATTTTCCTGTATGGATGTGGACCTAAAAGATTCAAAGTGTTATCCACGGCTGTAAAGTCATCTCCTTTTAAATGTAAATTTCAGAAGTTTATTGAACTCCACATCAATTACTCCATGTAGGCATGTAGGTTTAACTAGATCAAGAATGCACTCAGTTTGGATTCTTACAGCTGACAAGTTTTGTGAACAGAGCAGATAAATGAATGAGGAGAGATACAAGAAGTAAACAAAGTATTAGAAAATTAGGAATCTGTTAAAACCAATCTGTGTAACTTAGGGAAAAAAACAAAACAACCATAAAACAAACCACACACAAAAAAAAATCAACAAATAAAAAAAAATCATAAACAACACAAAACCCTCACTTCCAAATCTTCAGGTAGATTTTTCCCCTAAGTTTCATTTAAAGGCCAAATTTCACCCCATCCTCCCACTACTAACAGATGAGCCACAGTAAGAACCAATATTAAACTAGACTGAGATAGCTCTCCTGTTTTCTATAAATCAAAGATGTTCACATAAACAATTACCAGTTAATGGCAGACTGCCAAGTGTTTATTTCTTACTGTAACTACCAGTGATCATCGTGGGGATTGTCATGCTTTTCCCTCTTGGAATGCACATTGCAGAGTAATTGTGGTAACAGCTTATTCACAGCTTGTTAAATCATATTTGATTCAGGGAAATATTTGGGTAAAACAGGGTGTCTCCAACGTGTATTTAATGAACACAGCAGACAACCAGTCTTCAGTACTATGGTAATAGACTTATTCATCTTGATTTGGGAAAATGACTTTGGTTAAATGCTGTCTGTGGTTGAACACTCATTAAAACCATTAGAAATGCTACACTGAATCATAGAGAGGCTTGAGTTGGAAGTACCTTAGAGATCCTCTAGTTCCAGCCCCTCTGTTGTGGACAGGAGCACCTTTCACCAGTCCAGGTTGCTCAAAGCTTCATCCAGCCTGACCTTGACCATTTCCAGGAAATGGGGCATCCACAACTGCTTTAGACAACCTGTTCCAGTACCTCAGCACCCTAACAGTAAAGAATTTCTTTCATCTATGTGTTGTAAACCCACTCTCAGTTTTAAGCCGTTCCCCTTGTCCTGTCACTCTATGCCCTTATAAATAATTTCTCTCCATCTTTCTTGTAGGCTTCCTTCAGGTACTGGAAGGTTGCAGTTAGATCACCCCAAACACTTCTCCAGGGTGAACAATCCCAATTCTCTTAGCCTTTCCTTATAAGCAAGGTACTCCATCTCTCTAATGATCTTGGTGGCCTTTGACTCAGTGAAAAGTTTGAGAAAATAATTTTTTATCTTCCTTGTCTTTAATAGATTTAGGATTTTTCACCATTACATATGCATTGATTTTTGTGAGACTTTGGTAACAGTATTGCAAATGAGTGTCAGCTACTTAAATGCTTTCCTCTGTGGTAGTAATGAGCATTATGGTACAAATGTTCTATCTGATACCTCAATTAGTATTTAGATTGGACTCATAAAATTTCTTAAGTAACCATCATCTGTCTATCAGGGGAGAACCGTAACATACACATGAGGTTAGCACAGCCAGTGTTGTGATTGATTAAATGATTCCTTTCTGATCGGCTCTTGCCTAAGAGGTAAGTGTCCTTTGGGTTCAGGATTCTCTTGGGATCCATTCTTGTCTCTTGTAGCTACAAGGCAAAGTGAATCTCAAAATCTTACCTTGTCCCTCTTTACTCATAACCCATTTTAAGTAGCTGTATTTATGCTCCGACCTTTGTAGAAACTTGGTAGGAAAACTCTTGTTAGAAATAAAAAACTTATGATCAGACACAAACTTATCTTAACCTAACCACAAACATAAGCTAACACATAAGGAGAAAAGTATCAATCAGCTCTTTATTTCTCATACTGTGAGATACAGCAATATTCAAACAGGTTTGCATTTTTAAAATGAGTAATCTTTCTTTTATCTCTGCCAGCAAGATAATATTTGACTACTGCTTCCTCTATGTTTTTGCTTGTTACTGGCAAACAATTCTATATGCAATGTCCTCCCTGAAAAACAGTTGGAAGTTGATTTTTTGCATAGAAAGCATTGCTAAACATTTTATTAAGATGTCTAGTGTTTTTAGTAACTGAAAGTGCACTATTTTCAAATGGTGCCTGAGAGCCTGGTTTTGTATAATTAGTCATTAGTGTTTAAATATTTTATTGTGATGCTATTAATCATGAATTTCTTCACTGTTTCTTTTCAAAGGAGCCACAGCACTTCTCAGGGTCAAGCATTTGTAAATGGTGATGGTTGCTAATAGCTCAGTGCAAAAGGCACTATCCAGTGGCATGACAGAAGTAGAAATTCAGAGCTTTCTCCTGCACCATCTTCAAATCCAAAACAGCCACTGAATTAAAAAATCAGGGACAGATGTTGGTCAATGTTTAGATCACCATAAAACAAGCAGAGTAGATGTGCATCTTCTCTTGAATTGACAGCATCCTTTATTTTGGGGAGATTTTTGCTTCATTTATATAGAAAAAGCATCATTTCAGACCAGCTATCCAAATTAGAACAGTCCAGGGCATGACTGTTCATTGATTTCCTATTTGATTAAGAGTGAACAAAAAATACAGAACCTTTTATTTAAAAATAGGCTCTTTGAAATCCTATTGAAGAGGATCAAGAAATGGGAAGCATTAGGAATATAACGGTGGTCCCTTGATCTGCCTCATTAGTTCAATGGTATTTCAAAAGTGCAGTTTTTAACAATATTGTTCCCACACGTTTTTGGAATTCTAATCAAAAGGTAAATCGATCAGCAGTAATATCTTGGATGTAAAGCCTGCAGTTTGAATAGCTAGCCAGAAATTGCCCATACTTTCTTTGATATATCTTTAAAACAATTGCTGTATGATGGGGTAGCAATCATTGCAAGGATAAGAGAACTTAAAAATATATTTTTTTCAGACTCATAACAATAAAACACAGTTGGACTTTTACTTTTTGGAAATAAAACTGATTTTATATAAAAACAAACAACTCAGAGTGACTTTATCTTGGGTATTTTTGCTTAAAAAATGAAGTTATTAATTGCACTGGGCAAATTATTAAGGCTTTCATCATTAAACCATCACATAAAAAAGTATCTTGTGCCTACTAGAATTTATTTTGTATAATAGAAAGCTGGTTTAATATAAAACAATTACTGAAAAACATTTTATGTTGTAAATAAAAAATATTGATAGTTGTGAACAATATACACAACTTCTCAGTAGCTATGTAACAGGTATAACTAGAAGCATTAGAGAAGTCAGGTTATAAAGTACTGGTTTTAATTAGATACCTTGTATTTTATGAAAAAATGGTTGATCGATTTTTAACTTTTTAAAAAATTTAATTAGTCAAATGCAAGAATAAGAATGCATATGAAAGCAGATTTTGTAGCCTAATTTTACCAAATGCCCTTCTTAGAAAGTATAAGTAATAGAAATATTAGTATGAGATGCTGTTAAGAATGACAAAGTATAACATAATTTCCCTTAATACTAAAGAATTTTATTAAATAAAACTTTCAATCTTTTCACTTACAGGTCTTTCAAAGAGGCACTTTGTTTGACTTTGAAATGTGCTTTACAGTAGAGTCAGCTGTCTGATGATATTAGGGGATTTAAACATGAATAAAGATCAGTAAGCACAAATTATGAGTGAATTCTGAATTAGAATACGGCAAGTATTGTGGGCACCATCCTAGCATGAGTGGGTTATGTTTGCAGCTTTTTTGGTCAGAAAATATCATATTGCAGCCATCCTGAGATTGACCTCAATATTTCCATTACATTCCATTTCATTCAATATTTTTTTTTCCTTTTCCTTTCTTATAGTTCTCTTTCTTTCCCTTTCCATTTTCTGTTTCTCTCAGAATTGTCATGCAGTTTATACTTGAAAAACTAACTATCTGGTTAAAATCTTAGGAAGGTAGGGAATTAAAAGAATAATCAATCAATCAAACAGACAAACAAACAAACGAAAAGCCCAAGTCACCACCAAAGACCCACAAATGGAAAAATGAAAAAACAACACAAAAAAAACCAAATCAAAACAACAAAACGCAGAAAACTAGTTTGTGTGGTACCTGATTCTGCTTGGGACAGAAGACTAGGCCTTGCGTACTCTTTATTAAACTTGGTCCATTTCTAGATATATGGCCCTGTAATGCTTCTAACCACAGTTTTTCAGGATTGCTAGTATAAGAGTTAGAATATATTTTATTATGCATTGATAAAAAGATTGATAATCCCGCTCTTGGTCATGACATTTTGGAATACCTGTCATGTCAAAAAAAAAAAATACTAAAAGATATGTTGAAAAACTACATATATTTTTTTGCTTTATATTAGCTACTGAAAATTGACACGCATCCACTTTTGTCTATAGTAGCATGCATACTACTGTATTCCAACTCTTTCTTAGGAAAACATACAAGAGATCATTATCTTTCTTAAATATATATGGATAGATTTACCTGTTTAGGATCATGTGGGAAAAAAAAAAAAGCAGGAAGAGATTTTTTGTGTTACAAGGACTTTGAAGGTTCATGTGCTACTGAGTAGAATGTTGCAGTCCTTCTTAGCTATAGATACAAGCAGTACTTTTAAAAATATCGCTTGGATGTGATGTGCTATTGTAACTATTTGTATTATTGGGCCTTAAAAACTTATTCAAGTTCTTGATCCCTATTGAGCAAGGTATTGTAGGAGTACAATGAAGGGACGGTTTGTTTCCTAAAGAGCCAAGAATGTTGTGTCTTTGAAGAGGTTTTAGTAATAATAGAAAAAAACAACTTCAAATACTCTCCAGTGTAACTGAATAGTATTCAGCAGCTGTAGTGTCATCTACATTACAGTAGTGTTCTTTACACCACAGGTGATTTTTCTGGGGTATGTCAAAACAATGATGTAAATATCTAAAATCATATCTATTGTTAGTCAGGATAACCTTAGTGTACTGTTTCTATCTGGACATGTTTTTACCACAACTGCTGTGCTGAAAAGCATTTGGTTGTTAGGACTTTTTATGATGTTTTCAGCTTTTTCTCCTTAGAAAGGTTCCTCCCCTTACCATTAGCTTGGTCTGACCATGAAGAAGAAAATTACATAAATACACTTCCTAGTTTGATTAGAGGACAACTGTCTGGCAATAGTATGGATGACTCAGATTGTGTTTCCTTGCTGTCAACCCCTTCCTCTGTTGAGGGACTACATAAAAGGCTGTGCTGTCAGAGATGGTAGGAGCCCTATCTCTGTGCCTCACCTTGCAGGTTTGCTTTCACATTTACTTTTTGACTTTTTTTTTCTTCAGTTCTTCTGTTCTAAGGAGCCCTATTCACTCTTCTTCCTGAAACATTGGCCAAGTTCTGATGGTTCAGTCTTTTTTCCTGCATAAGGGAGACTTTTTGTGATGCAGATGGCAATATAAACACAGCTCTCTATGTTGAACCTAGCATTGAAAACTGGAAAAGCAGTTTCCCTTTTACTCCAAAGATATACTCTACTATTAGAGAATATAACACTTTCCAAGCTCTACAGGAAAAAAATTATGTACCTTTTTCTCTGTAGCATGGGAGATATGAGTTATGTCTCTATCCTCTATATGTTCTCCTCCAACTTTCAAACAGCATAGAAGGGTCTATGTAAATGAAAAAAATAATAAGAGAGAAGTATTCCTTCCTCCATCTTGGAGAAAAATCCTTGTCTTCAAAACTGGTGTATGCTTTTTTGAACTGCTGCAATGTGCCAACTTCATGGAACAAGTGGTAATGCTTGTGATACAAATACAGTAGTGATTTTTTCAAATAGCATTACCTACAGCTAGTCAAGGCAGCAAGGCTCATGGCATACAGCTGAAGGGAGGAAATTGCTTCATTACAGTACCAGTGCTTCTTGCATGTACCGCTAAAGAGAAGGGAGCATTTTAATTTTCCAAAAGAATTTTAGTCATCTTCTCTGCAAATTTAAGATGTGTCCCAATTAACAAAACACCTGTGGTCACTCATGGGTTATGTATGCTTTATTGCAGAACTGCACAGCATTGAAGTTTGGAGACTTTTTTCCCCCTGAAAATTGAAACAATTAAAAGAATTCCTAGTTCTCCAACTGTTGCCTATTAACAGTGTTTCTAAATCTCACCTATGGTCCAGGTTAGCCAGTGATTGGGTGGCTCCTGTTTCCACCTCTTTCCTTTTGAAGTTTGCAGTATAAACAATTCTTCATTAATTTCTGTCTAAGGCTAAGGAAAGAGAATGGGTTTTAGTTTTCCTATTAAGAGACCTAGTGCTTTTATATTATCCCTATGTTGAGTTTGGCATGCCATCGTTGTAAATGCACGTATCATGTTAAGATGTACTTCAGTTAATATGCATGAAACGAGGATAGTTGATTGCTAGTGGAAGATACTGATTAATATGTAAAAAAAGGTTGTGTACCTTCAAAAAACCCAAACTACCTAACTAGAGTTAATGCTTCAACACATGCATAGTGTTAATCCTCACCCATGTCTGGATTTTTTTTTCCCGCTAACTTTGAAGAATTCCAACTATTTCTTATCTCTGAAACACCTTTTTCTTCAAGGAGAATTTTGGTCACTTCTGTATCCTTTTCAAAGTTTTCTTGTTACTGGGGATACAGGAATTTCAGGTGATTTTTTCAAAGAGCATTACATAAGGCTAGTCAAGGTAGCAAGGCTCATGACTTGCAGCTCAAGGGAGGAAATTGCTTCATTAGAGCACCAGAGCTTCTTGCATGTACTACTAAAGAGAAGGGAGCATACTGAGAACTATCTCAACCATGCATTGACAAGCCCAGTTTTGCAAGTTTACCAGAAAAATCTTCTTTTTAAGGAGTAGCCCTTTGCCAGCCACCAAAGAAAAGGGTTACCATCATCCTCAGAAGCTGCTTCAAGGCAAGACACCAGCATACTGCTTCTGCTCAGGGTCTACAGGATAAAGCGTCACAGAACAGCTAGAAGCAAATACATTTCAGACATTTTCAAGCCCTACTAACTGCTAAAATGGTATTTCAGATATTATTCATATTTGTTCAGATGCCATTAGGTTCTGTGTGAAAAATCACTTCTGTAACACAGCTGCCCATTTTACTTGTTTAAATGATGACTGGCAGGTTTTAGAAACTGGGTTCAGAGAATCATGGAAACAAATTGCATACCTTGCTCACTGGGCATTCAGCCTCTAAATTGTGTGAGGTAGGTACTCTTTTTAAAATCAATAGCAAAAAGTATACACAATTTGATTAAATATTTGTGTATATTCATTAAAGCTGTGTTTTGTAGCTGAAAGCCTTCCTGCTGGAGCTCACAACAAAAATGTTTGTTTGAATCCTAAACATTATTATTTTCCCACTTTTAATTGATGGGATGAATTATTGTGATGCAGTGTTTTATTTCATAGTAGAGAAGTGTTTCTAGTTCAACTGAATCACTTATGCTCTCGCAGCAGCACTTGTTCCTCCTTTGTTTCTTCTTATTTACCTTTAGAAGTTCTAGTCCCTCAGTCTTTCAGCCAGGTAGTGAAGTCAACATTCTATGATTTAAATGACCAATCACAAAACACAAGTGTCTCATCAATTATCTGTGAAACCAAATCAGCAAACATTCTGTAGGTTGGAATTTGTTTTCTTAAACTATCTAGGAAATCTGTGGTTATGTGTATGTATTGGTGGACTGGACAAGGAGGTTTTGGTCATCAGATAGCATTATAACATAAATAACTGAATGACTGTTACCTCTGATTCATCAAACAACAAGAAGTTCTTAGTGAATGTTATAATTCATTTACCTCTGATAGTTATATTTAATAGAAAATACAAATATACCAGTAATACATATGCACTGCCACCAGCCCTGCCAGTTCTTAACTATTGTTTTCTGAAAACAAAAATGCTCTGTTTTAAGTCAGTGTGTGAAGCAGCAATGTATATTCACTTACATAACCTGTGTTTTACTCATGAAATGTAAAAGCAAAAGCACTTCTTGCCCAGTAGCTGTCTGGGTGACATTTCCACACAGACAGCTACTGAAGTGTTTTCTTCACTAGCCCTTCACTATTCACTAGCTATAGATATGGCTCCCCCTTGTTGTGGTGGTTGTCAAAATATTTTGGTGCTGGTGGTTTTAGCAGGATACAGGTTATCAGAGATGTTTATACATGTGAAAAAAAAGCAATATGGGAGCTATGCCTCAGATTTTACCTGCTGTTAAAACTGAATGCAGCCATTAGACAGGTGGTTATATACTGTACCTTTTGCTGGAGTTTTGGGGAGATGATAACCAATATATGCAATTACATTGCCATTCTGACCATGCATTTTTCAATCTTATCAACATATTTCAATCTTAACAACATCTCCTCTCCCCTAAGCCTTTTTGGTCATAATAATATCTTAGCTTATTTTTTAACCATTTAGCTTCACTTTTTCCCATGCACTCTTAGATTTTTCTTCATATTTATTCCTTGTTTGTAGCATCAGTGACCCTCATCTTTTCTGATAAACATCATATACAGTTTTTATAGTTATTTCAGAAGCTCTGCTCTGTCCAGTGTTAGTGCTGTCCTGTTCGTTTGCAGGTCTTTCTGTATGGCTTTTAGCCTTTTCCAAAATGGAAGTTTTTTAGATAATTCTGTATTTCTTTAACTGTGTTTCGGAATTGCTCTTTTGCCTGAACATTCTTTGCATTAGCCAAACCCTGTACATTCTTTGCATTAGCAGTTTATGATCTAGCTGTGTATTACTCTTCCCTTTGGCCAGCTAGACCTTGTGAAACATTCAATTTACACAATAAACCTTATACTTATCAGTGTAAGTAATAAGGCATACTCTTAAGACATACTCCTTCCATAGCTTTGACCTTGGTCTCTTTTTTTCTAGCTAGTCAGTTGACTTCCAAGGAGGATTGTGTGTTCTTCCTACTGGACATTATTTGAAGGAGCTATATATGTATATATAGCTCTTCCAAATAACATAAGTTAACATAAGTTTAACATAAGTTTGGGAATATATATATGTATGTATGTATGTATGTATGTATGTATGTATGTATATATGTATGTATATATATATTCCCAAACTTATGTTAAAAACTTAGAGCAGATCTACACTATTCTTCCTTCTTTGTAAAGGTTTTGCCCTACAGGCTGAAATTGTTAGTGGTTTTTATCATGACGGTTTAATGGCAGATTTTGGTACTATTTGTACGTATTTTTGAAGCTCCAATTAAAATATTAGGGGCCTAGAATCAGGTGTAATTCAGTGGTATTAAATCATCCTAAGCACTGATAAAGTTGAGACACAGAGGTCTGACCTGAGTGGTTTTTAAGTCTCTGTTGGGTATAACTGTTTTACCTTTGTAATTTTCTTTAAATTCATGTTGTTATCAAAATCAGTAATTTTTTTCAGAAATTCAGTTTAAAATTATGAAAAAAAGTAATTCAGTTGAAAATTATGAAAAAAGTATTCTTGCTGTTTGTTCAGTTTCATACACATCTTAAAATCAGCATAGAAGATATTCTCTGCTTTGGAAAGAAGAGGTTGGTTGGGTTTTTTTTCATGTGAATACTAGCCTGATTACATATAGAGTGCAGTTGTAGAGGTGGTTCCCAGTTGGCAAGGAAGAGTGTAAGATTTGCAGGTTTGTTTGTAGCCGTGTGTCTGTGGGGTGTGCACGCTGTTTGCTCACACCTTTCCTGACAGCCGCGATAAGCTGCGGGGCTGGCCAGGGAGGTCACCCAGCAGAGGCTGAGGGGATGAAAGGTCCTTGTATGAAATGCAAACTGAGAAGCTATAACGTAAACAAAACTGCTCTCAAAGAAGTACTGTTTCCTGCCTACATATACACAGCTTTATACTTTTAGGCTGTAGTCCACACTTTATGCAAGTAATAATCACTCCATTTCCATCTGAGTTGAACAGTGGAGAGAGACTTGAGTCATGGTCTCCCCAAGATCCATTCTGCCCAATAATTAGGTCACCTCAACGTCATCTTTTGTATTTGTTAAATGAAGAGTGAATTGTGGCTTAGGAGGTCTGATAAAAGCTGTGAGATTTTCATTATTGAATATTTCATAGTTTTCTGCTGTGGCATGTAGCTATGATATTTTATGAAAAATCCTTTCCTTTGGATTTTTCCTCCTGAGAAGCTGAGAGGCCTCAAGAACAAAATGTAAACAATTGTTATGTACTGCTGTGGAATGCAACAGGTGGATCTGTGACTGATCTCTGGTGGTTGTTTCTAATTAATGGCCAATCACAGTCCAGCTGTCCAGACTGTCTTAGTCAGAGACAAACCTTTGTTATTCATTCCTTTTCTATTCTTAGCTAAGCCTTCTGATGAAATCCTTTCTTCTATTCTTTTAGTATAGTTTTAACATAATATATATCATAAAATAATAAATCAGCCTTCTGAACATGGAGTCAACATTCTCGTCTCTTCCCTTATCCTGGGACCCCAGCAATCATGGTCGCAGTGGCATATCCAGGATCTCTCCTTTAGACTGGTGTTAGGAAGTACCTGCTGCCTTGAGCAAGTAGTAAAAACTAACTGCAGTGATACTAAATAGCAAAAAAATAAGTAAATGTTTCAAGCAAAGTTCATGGGATGCTGTCATTTTTAGATTCTGAATAAGAAAAGCAACATTTCATGTCTCCGCTACTGAGGAAAATGTCAGTGTGATTTCAATCATTGACATTTTAAAATTAGTGGTAAGGTGGTAGGCCCTAAAAGCTTCTGTGATGTTGGCAACTGTTACTGACTGTAAAAAGTAAACAATTTATTTCAGCTCTATACAAGAATTACTAAGGAATTAAATCTGTTTGAATTCAACTATATCAATGTTTCACTTTTTTCCCCTGGTCTGTAAAGTAAATTCTTTACTCTTGATGAGTATTTCACTGAAAGATCTGGTAGGAAAACTGGAACCTTTGTTAAAATTGGTGAAGATCTCTGAAAAGCAGCGTTACTGTCCTTCTGTCTCATCTCTCCCGTATTCCTGCTGTCTTCTTCTAATCACAAGTCTCAGACTGCACAGCTATTCTGTAAATAGTCATCCCTTTGTTCCTCTTATCTACGGTGTTTTCCTGGCTTCCAAAAGACCACAGTAACTCCAAGCACCCTTCATCTCTTACCTCTGTTTCTGTTTCTTTTGTGATTCCATCACTTCCTGTGTAACTTGAGTCTTTTCATTCTTGTGTATGCACTTCTTGTCTGTAATCCAGCATGATTTTGGTCTTCTTATGGGTTTCCCAGTATTTCCACATCTTCCCTTCTCCCATTCTCCTACTATTTCATCTCCTGGATGGTTTTACCAAACCCACAGCTTTTCATTTTCACTCTGTCCTTAATGCCAGCTTTAATTGCAGATTGGTCCATTCATAGTTTTTTTTCAGCCACCTTCATGCTCTGTCCCATGCTGCCCCATATAAATCTGTCAATCCACTATGGCTGTTGCTGTCCCTGAAGTTCATGTCCATGTGGTGTGTGCAGCAAGTTCAGCACTGCCTAATCCATGCATGGACTGAAACTTGCATTTATGGTAACTGGGAATGCTTTGCTTTTCCTTGCCTTCTGCTCTTTCCTGCCATGTTGTTGTCTGATCTTTTTATGCCACACATGCACGGTGTCAAATCTAATGGGGCCTTAATTTAGGCATCTGCATGTTACTGTAATTAATTAATAACTCCATCCTTTGTTAATTTTGACAACTGCTAAGAGGCTGAAGGGCAATTGTACTGCTAACCATCTGCACAAATGCAAAAATGCAAAAGACTGAAGATTGTCCATGGAAGGTGGGTTCTGAAGGCTGATGCATTAGCATGTAGTGAACTCATCTGCAGTATTCAGACATTCATTTTTCCTTAACAGATGTAGCCTCTATTTTAGAGACAAGAAGAATAGTACTTTTGTTATGACAAGAAGTACCAGTAACCTCCAAAAGCAGGTTTGTGTTAACCAACTAAAGGATAGTGAAGCAGGAGAGCCAACCCAGTGTCCAGGGCAGTAAAGTGGGAGAGCTCTTTCTGTACTGAATAAGAGAGAGAGGAGAGAACATGTCAGTGCCTTTGACTTCAGTAGTTGCCTTCCTTACTCAATAGCTGTATGTTTGTATTTATGAGCTTTCTGAGTTCCTTCTGACTCACCCACATGATGAGTTTTTTTACTAAAACAAAATAGAACAATGGAAATTTCCTCCTCCCCTCTAAATAAACATTCAGTTAGATTAATCAATTTGAATTTATTTGTACCTTAACAATGTTTGTTACACCACATAAAAGACAATGCACTCCATCTTACATTGGTTTATGTCCTTATTTATCCACCAATGTTTTTTGAGCTCTTCAAATAAGTCAGGAAAAATTTTTGATTTTTTTCTAATTTTTCATAATAACCTGGTTCCAATGGCTTGATTAAGTAGACCA
>NC_140033.1:25555877-25628377 GCF_963513975.1 Fringilla coelebs | reverse complement strand
GAAAGAAGAAACAAAAGGTGAGGAGGATAGGAGGGAAAACGTTGTTTTGCACATGTGAATGAGCAAATACAGAGTTAAAGGACAGAGGAGGAGCTGTGATAGGAGGGTTGAGGAAGAAGCCAGGGAGTTTCAAGGATGCACACTTGAAAGCAGAAGGAGTCACAGTCAAGGAAAAAAATCCAGTAAAAAAACATCTTGTGTTGCAAAAAATATCTGAGTGCTGACCAATATGCTATTTTGGCTGCTTCAGAGCGATCCTAATTACATGCCTGCAGTTTGATGCCGTGGCTGTTGTATAACATTACTGCAGATAATGAAAGATGTTTGGCTATCCTCCTTCATTCCACTTGTTACCATACTTACAATCCTGCATAAGTCAAATCAGAACTTTCTTCTTATTCTGTTGACACCTCTTATGTAAAGATAATTTTAAAAATACTGCAATTTGTATAATCCCGTGTTACTCCATTGCATTCTTAACTTAATGTAATTTTTTCTTGTGTAATTTTTACTTGTGTAATGTTTACCTGGAACAGTTTATAAACCAGTAGATCAAAAGTCAGTCCTATGTGCTGCTTGGGAAAAAAACAGAATGAATAAAACAATCATATTATCTATATTGATAATAATGTTCAAAAGTAGAAATCTGGTGGGAAAAATGCAATACTTAAAATCTATGTCAGAACTTGTGAGCATCTTTGAAGCATGAATATTTGTATCAGGCTGCACGAACCCCATTCTGGTAATGTTGTGATGGACAGACTCATCAACCTGTCCTGGTATTGTCTCAGGTGCTAAAACATCCCAGAACGTAAATTAGCACCTATCGGCATACAGCCAAGTGGCTAGCACACTCCAGTTTTGCTACTGTGGGGATTTATGCTCCTAAAACCTTCTCTTAAACACCTCATCCTGTTATTTTTGGGCTGCTTTTCATAGCTTTTAAAGAGATGCCAAAAATCTGTCTTCATGCCATTTATGTGAATAGATAAAGCAAAATATTCTTTAACTTATTGTTTTAACATCATTGAATCACAATGGATCCATGAGAAACCTTTCACTGCAAAACTTAATTACACTTTCATTCGGTGGCCCTTACCCTTCATGAATAGTTTCCAAACTGTTGCAAGGTCTGTCTTTGCACTGTATTTTGTTGAACATCTAGCATGATGTGCTTTAATTTCTGATTGGATTTTTTTCTCCTCTTTAATAGGTTCCTTAATAAAATAACAAAATAATTAAAAAAATAATCTGTTTCTAAGGTCTGTACTCCATAATTGTTTCTGTATAATGCAAGGAGCAAAATAGCTTACTCTGATTTTTATTGATTTTTATGATTAGCTGCGCTAAGTGTCCTAAGGGCTCTTCTTATCCTTCCTTATCTTAAAGTCCCTACTACCTGAGGCTCAAGAGACAAACTTCAGTGTGAAGGAGAAGAGGGGTTTTTGGCAATATAAGAGAAGAATGGCCCAAAATATCAAATATTTTTTACTCATAGACCGATGATCAGAAAAGTGCTGTGAGGGCTAGCTGTGACTTTGACAGTCGCTGTGATGTGAATGAGATGTGAAAGATTCCTCAAGGCAGAAAGGACCCTTTTTCATTTCTCCTTTCCCAAGGATGGCCACTAATTGCTTCATCTCCCCCTCCTACAGGTTGGAAATAATTGCATAATGATCACAAAATCCATTTTTGTCCATATCTTTGTTGTTCTTCTCAATCAATGCCTTTTCTGCCCCTTAAGCTGGGTTCCAAAATTTTCTCAGAACCTCAGACAGTGCCTTCTTTCTCCTGTTTTTTTTTCAAAATGTGCAGAGTGCATCAAGGATACAATTTCAGTCCGTACTCCCTGTACTGTGCCAGGATATTGTGTCTCTTGTCAGTCAGTCAGTGTCTTCCTAGGTGGAAGCCACAGCCTTTGGTGCACTGCAAGTGCAAGCCAGGGTTAAGTGCCTGGAGCTAGCCAAGCCCTTCAGAAATGTTCCTTAAAGCCAAAAAAACAGTTTTTAAAGATGAAAACTGCTCTGAGAGGCCAAGTGTTAAATCTAAAATGCCCAGCAAGTCCAGGGATATCCTCAGTTCCTCCTCAGAGCAACCTGAGAATGGTAACCTGATTTATTGAGATACAGGCAGACCTTTCCATTGGTCTGAATTATTGTAATTTATCAACAGCTATCCAGTATTGGTATATGCAAAAAGAGTATGAAGAAACAACTCCTAACTCTGAATTTAAAAATTTTTAATGCATTTTGATTGTTAAAATCCAATGAGAAATCTGTGGCCAAATGACTCAAAAAACTCCAATGGAAAACCATTGGTAGAACCTGATAAATAAATTGCAGAAAAGTCAGATAAAATGTAAAAAAATCAAAGTAGAAAACTTCATTTGGTTTTACAGTCAAGAGTGCTTTTCTTAAACGGTGTGGAAAGCAGAGCTATCCTCTTATATGATTTTTTTTTCCTAAATAGTAAGGGACAAATGATAGAACTTGGCTAAACACATGGGAATTATGGGTTATATTATTTCATTTTTGCTACTTTATATTTAGTCATTTATCTTACTGTTTTAGCAGTTTGGACTTGAAAGGTAATTTGTTAGAAATTTTAAGCATTTTATGCAGGCTAAGCACTCTTAAAATTGGGAGTATTACTTTGATCAAAAACTCTGCAATTCTGCTTCAAGACTCACTAAGGAGCCAACTGGTAGCACTAGGCATAACCCTATTCAGGGCTATTAATATTTATCATTAATCTGATAGTAAGTTATTAAAACTTATTAAAATCTAACCATCCTGTAAGTCTGTAATTTTTTTCTTGTTTTTCTGCTTTGGTTGTGACATATTTTAAGAACATAAGAATACTTTGAAATGAAAAGCAGAGAGAGTGTTCTGTGTGTTTTGTTCATTGCAGTTTTGGACAGAGGCAGCCATGTTACTATCATGAAATTTGATGAAAATAGGTTTTGTTTCCTTTTTTCTGAAAAAGATCCCTTGATATGTTTGAGGATGCTTTAAATTATTTGATATGCTTCAATGTTTGTTCTGTTAGGAAAAACAGAGGAAATAAGACTCATTACCAGAAAATGAAAGAATTCATGAAGAATTAATTCAGAAGTTTTTGAATATAAATAGTCTTTTCATTTCACTCTACTTTCTTCGACCAGAAGATACATATTTCTGTATATATATACAGAAGACATATTATGTCAGGGCAGACCCAAATAATATTCCAAACAGATTGTTTGCTGAACAACTCTATGATCCCAACTCTGTCTATTTATTCAGTTTGTTCATATCTCCACCTCCTATAACCATGATATTACACTCCATTTAATATTTCTTACTTACAGTAATATATTTCCCTTTCTTGTTTCTTTTCCCTTTTTCTGTATCATGGGGTGAGACTTCTTATCTAAAAGATGAAGCTTTGATTTACTCCATAAACATCTGTGTTTGGCATATTCATTGGAAAATTGATCTAGCTGTGATTTTACTCCCACATGGTGTAGCTTCAAGCTCAGTCAATTAAGCTACTTTATTTCAGATAACTACTTTGATATTGAGATCTTGCCTGATCCTGCCATTGAAGCTGTTCAGCTGTTGTCACTGATGTGGCATTTCTGTTTGTAGGTCTGATGGAGGCTTAGTGCCCTCAAGTGATGCAGTTCATATTGATCTTCATTGTTTTCTTATTGACCCAGTACCCACAAATAGCAAGATTTGTCTATTCACTTCTCTTTTTCTCACCCCTTTTCTGAGTTGAAGGTCTCCCTGAGTGTCCTGGGTATTTAGTCTAGGTGTGTCTCCACACATTTCCAGGTCTGTCTCTTTCATTTTATTTCCACATTGCCAAAGATCTATAGTATGTGTTAGAGCACCCCCTGCCTACTGATTCTTCTTTGACCACTGTGTGTTTCAAGATCTCATGGCAGAATAAATTGAAATGTGAGTTCTTGTGTTGAATGAACAGATTAAAAGAGCTGGTGCTGTTAGCTCTCACTTGCCATCTGAGACGAATTTCAGCTCGGTGAGTACTTCTTTCCTGTATTAAGCGGTAAAGTAAAAGCTGACCACTGTGATCACTGTTTTGAGTTTCAACTGGACAGAGTAAGGAAAAGCTCCTTGCAGCAGTCTTGGCTAGTAGATAGTAACCAACCAGCCCTGCAGTGGCAGAAAAAAAGGAGCATGTTGATACACGTCTCCCTTCCAGACTACTGCTCCAATCTCCATCAGCATTCTGCTAATTTCTTAATGTGATAGGCAAAATATGATTGCAGAAGGAAATTTGTAGAGCAATAGAAATTTTTCAAATATATTGTCTTGCCATTACTCCCTAGTCTAACTCTCATTTTTTTTCACAGACCCTCGTTCATTTGTTAATTCACTCTCTCACTTGTTGTGAAAAATTAATATTCAGGACCAAGTCACATATTACTTCCTATCGATACGATTGATGAGATGAGCTGTTGAAAAATGGGGTTGTATAAAACATTGGTTGTGGTTTTGTTGTTTTTTGCTTGTATATATCATCACAGATTTTTCACTAAAATTTCCACTTACTAGTCACTGTCCTGATACAGGAAATATGAGGAGATGCAAGTCTCTGTAGTTGGGATTTCAGATTCAGCTATCATAATATTTTTTCTTTATTTTTTTTCATTATGAAACCTAACTGGAAACATTTCTTGAGAAAAGTGGGCAGTATTTAGCAATTAGTAACAGTGAATTGAGAGTGGGATCTTTGCAGCATAAACCAAGCAGTCAGACATAAGAGAAAATGTGATTTTCGTAAATAAAAAGATGTGTTCTGACTATAAAACTGAACACCAGAAACTTGTATCTGTTACAGTGCCTAGCTGAACAGCTATAAAGTTTAACATGTAATATAAGTAAGTAAACTTGAATTTAGGATGCAGTTAAGAGGTTGAAGAGATTTGAAGGTCATGCCTTATTAGAATTGTCACACATATTTTTTTAGTAACAATAGCACTACTTGTTAGCCAGGTTTCTCATGTAGATTTGTATTTATACAGAATTTTGAAGCTTGAAGTATTCCACTGCAGCTTTGTTTGTTATTCCACCTACAATCACAGAGCCCTGAGTTGTTCATTATGCGTCAAAACATATTCCATTCTTTCAGAGTTCTTGGGGAGGAAATACGATGTAATTCATTATGCCCTGAAGATAAACAGTACCTCTTGACCTTTTCAAGAAAAGTTGCAATATTTTCTTATTCCAGAATGTAATATTGTACTGAGCCGATATCAATGTGATAAGATAAATGTTTCCTTTTCTAATGTAAACCAGAGTGCACTACATTTATATAAAAATCTTGGGGGATACCCAAAGCCTCCAGATAAAAAGGGGCAGCTTGGCTGTTGTAGGTCTGCATTTTTGAATTCTCAGTCTCAAAGCACAAAGGGCAAACTGTAGCTAGTCTTGAAGACGATGGCCATTTTTCAGAATGAACAGATTTTTGCGTTGCCCTGTTAAGGATTCTCATAAAGAATTTTCAAGCAAATTTTAAAAAGTATAGAATTTTTTACCGTTAAAAAAGAAACCAAACATAAGCCCATAAAAATAAAGATTACCTGTCTTTTTTCTCAGTACCAGGATCTTTTGAGATGTCCCAGTAGAAGCCTGTGAGTCAGTGCTACTCTACGTGTAGTTAAATTGCTTTTTACAATACTCAGTATTTCAGGAAATGAAAGACTAATGAGGAGTATTGTTTTATCTCATTTCTTTTTCTGCATTTTCTGCTGTTGTTCAGAGCACAGTTTCTTTAGTGTCTATTCTTTATTTCTCCGTTGCGTTGCACATGGCATGTTTCTGATTGATGAAGTCAGTTGTGTGCAAATGTGGGCACCACTGTGGAGAGGGCTCTCAACATGGCACTTTCAGCTTCCTTTCTGCCTGTAAGACAAAGCCCATATTGAAAGGCAAAAGCATATTTGGCTTCATGGACTTAGCCCAAGTGTTAATACAGAGTGCTCGTCTCTTTTCTGGCAAATCTCTCTTCCAATGGCCTCATTTGTCTTTATATGTTAAATGCTTTTGTATGCGCGTCTGCTTATTATGTGGCATGTAAAAACCCTCTGTTATTCATGTGTATTCTATTCAGAGAAAAGAGTGGCTTCAACTACTATTTTATATAAAATGACATGGTACATTTTAAAATCAGTTGATTGTTATTGCTTCTGCTCTTACTGCATTTGGGACTTCATAGATATTCTGAATGCTTACTACTGTAAGCAAAATAATAGTGTTGCACTACAAAGCAGTAGCATATTTGAACCCCTTCAGGCTGAAAGTAAGACTATTCTAAAAGTAAGACTATTTTAAACATACTAATCACAGCATATAAATTAGATTCAGCAGGGATTAAAATACAGGAGAAAAGAGCAGTTAAGAACAGGGGTAAGAAGAAATGAAGTATCATTAAATCCATCTATTTTACTTAAGTATCATGTTAATAACATTTTTATGACTTTTTGTTTATTGTTTTTATTTATTTAAACCTAAGGAAGAATCTTAAAATCTAAAGACAACATTTGGAAAGATTAAGGTCAGTATTAGGAAATGAACTGCAAAAAGTTTTGAGAGAAGACTTTTAAGTTCTTGAACGAAACAGAAGTGAACTTTCACATGAGTGAAGATGAAGCTACCATGTTGGGCTTTGTAAGGAGGCCCTTGGAATCACCCAGAGAAGAAGACAACCATAATACCAAAAGTAAGGCTGACCGATCAGAAGAAAAAAAATGTACATAAGGTTTTTAGGGGCTCACATTGACTAGGGCTTCAAGAAGAAAGGATTTGATTTTGGTTTGAAAACAAGTGGTTTGTTCACCAAGGATCCAAGTAGAATGTATGAACTAGATATTCTCTACACTGGAAAAGAACTATTTGTAAACCAATAAGGTTTAGAGGCAAAGAGCGTAGATACTGTGTTAGCAGAGGTGCAGTCCTGCATCTTACTTAGATACTCTCTTTGGTCTCCTGTCTTACATTTAAGACAGATCCACATATCTGCAGTAAAGACAATCCAAAATTTCTTCCAGCTTAAATATAGTTTCTAGAATATATTTGGTTTATTTATGTATTTATTTATTTATTTAAGTTTATGCAGTCTGTATTCCACTGTAAAAGAGCACACTAAGGCAGAAATGGTATAAATGACTCAATGGTGTTTACTGCTCAGTTTGCTGCTTATCTCCTTGCTCATTGTTGGGGATAGTTATATGATCTGTATCAAATTCATTCTGCAGCTGTCAGTTCCTGCAAGCATATAAACAGGCAGGTAAGATTTCTAGAGGGCAGATGACCACATCACTTAGACAACTGCTCTAATTGGCATAATCAGTATGAGAAATGAAGAGTAAAAGAGCATGAAAATAGAATTACTTATGTACCCCTTAAAAGGAGGCAGTGATGGGCTAGCATTTACTAGCTTGCAGCTGACTCTGCTGAACTTCCCTGAACATAGAAAAAGTGCATTGTAGTCTCCAAAACCATCCATCTAGCATCTTCCAGATGCAGAAAGGAAAAAAAAAAAAAAGAGTGAGATTGTTGTTGTTCAGAAACATTTATATCTGACTTGAGGATTCTACAGAAATGTTAGTCCTTGGTGGAAGGTGCCCCAGTCAAATTAACATCTCTGCACACTCAGTTCTTGTGTTTCTTTGTGGCAGAATGGAGCTTGTCTGTGCCTTGAATTTCACTGTCACCTTGCTTTTCTTTGTCACTAGACTGAAAGGTTTTAAGTCTGTTTGAAATTGGTATACTTTTGGATATTACTTGAAATTAGCTACAGTGTGAGTAGACATGAGAGATTGACAGTTGAACACATGCAGCAATCAGCAAGGGCAGGATTTAATTGCAGCTAATTTTTACTGGTTGAACATCCCTCCATATAGAGATATTTTATATTCAATTATATTTATAATGTTCTGGACAATCAACATATGGTAAAACTTAAAAGTATAAGCACTTAATTTAACACAGATTTGATCTGTCCCTTCTTCCTTTGCTTGTCAGAAGCTTTTATTCCTTTCTGTATTGGAAACAGTTTCAGAAATGCAGCTCTGGATACAGGAGCAGATATCTTCCTATGTTTGCTCCTACTAATTATTGGAATTTGAAGATGCATTAAAGGCTGTCATGTGAAATGTGGAATTACTTCTGTTTCCAAAACCTTATTTTTACTTGAGAAATTCAGGAAACTTGCTGGAGCTGTATTACTGTGTGGATGAATACGTATGGCTTGTGACAGGTTAGATACAACACAATAATTTATGACTGTGTTAAATGTACATTGCTAAGTCCCCTTCTTTTCTCTCGAGTAGAAACTTTCTTCTCCTTATCTTTCGTTTTTGATTTTTATAAAACTATGTTTTTGAAGCTTTAGGTGTCATTGTTTTGTCTTCTTGTGACACACAGGAAAAAAATTCCAAACTGAACCAAAATCAGAATTGTGCTAAGCCATATATAATATGGGTTAATATTTTTTGCAGAACTTTAAAAAATATGTTCTAGAACAATGAATAAATAAGGAGTTGCGACAGAGGCTTGTGGTTCTCAAAAATGAAGAAATGGTAATAAAACTTAGTCTGAAAAAACCTAGAACCTAGAAAACAAATGCTTAGGTTGCTACCACTTGCATTTGGCAAAATTTCAGAAATCACTTCTTCCAACAAATTTAATGATTAGTAAAGGTGAGAATTCCTGCAGGCATTGCTCTTAGGGGTTTTTTTGTATTTTAACTTTTTGGTCAAATTGTCTATTTTGGAATGCTATTAATTCACATCTAAATAATTTTAAATGGGACTCTTGATATATCTTGTCTTGCAAGATGATGTAAAAGCTTGAGTGAATTTCATGTGTTCAGATTTCAAAGAATGCAACCTATTAGGCCACTTTGGGGTCTACCAATGTTTGTTATAAAAGAGAGACTATCTGTACTACTTAAACTGTGTCAGACTAGTCAGAAAACACATCTTAAAAATTAAGGATGTCAGTTTAAGTAAAATTAATTTTTTTTCTTGAGTAGCATAGTCATCTCTAGTCACTGAAATATCTATTCTTAATGATATTGTGCTGGCCTGATTTTTGTACTCTGCCTACCATATGAGTCTTTTAAAATACTTTCTAGTTGGGAAGAAATTTAATTTCTCTTCATCATTACTTCCTTTATTTTTTGTTGCAATTCTCTTTGCACTTGTAAAAAAATTGTAAAAATTGTCCCTAATGTACATTTTTTAGTTCTTGTAGTCTTTCTGTGATTCACCTTTTCTCTGTGTCTTTTATAGCAATGAAGGAATAATGCAGTTTTTCTTCAGAGAGGCTAGAATCTTCTCAAATTCTGATGCAGAAAAATCTAAAGAAAAGTACTACTGATGATTACATGTTTTAAAGTACATTCCTAACACTATTAATTTTCATAGTATGCTTTTCCTGAAAAATGCCATTCTCATAGTATCGTTAAAATAAACAAATAAAAGTATTCATAATACTAAAAAAAAACCCCTTAAGTGCTTGAAGTTGGACCTTTTTACTCGTTTCACTTGTTTTTGTGCAAATGACACTGGTGATACACCAAAGCCTTTGCAATGCTCTCTGCCATCTGGTTCCAGAGACCCAGTCACCTTTGCTGAATAACCTGCTTGCTCCTTTGCCACTAGCAGATGGAGTTCAGTCCTAGCATTGAGATCTCAGGCACTCTTGGAGTTGGTGACTAACCTGAGCTCTGGAAATTACTTCTTTTAGAGCCTTTGTTGAATTACATATCTCTGAATACTCAGTCTTAAGTGCCTAAACATGAGGATGAAAAATACTATCAACCATATTAGTATTTACATAAATTATTATATGGTGCTATTTTTGTGGATTTGATTGATGGTAACTCTGGAAACACATGCTTTGGATTCTTTGGGGGTTTTGCCACTGCTTCTTTAATGAAAGAATTGAAGGTTTTTCATAAAACCATGGGTGTTGTAAAAATTTTGACTTTCCTCAGTAGAATTCATCCCAGATGTGTAAGGTGTCTATATAAAACTGGTGCTTAAAACTCATCAGCAGATACACCATGGGAGGTTCAGGATGCAGCAGTTCAGAATGAAAGGAGTCTTGATTCCCTCACCCTGGAGTTTCTTCTCTTGTTTCTGACAACATTTTTTTTCTAACCTGTACAGATATGAAATTAAGGTTCTTTGGCACTCTCACAAGCCATCCCAAAATCACAACCTGTCTGCTTCTGCCAAGAGAGGCTCCAAAACAACATTTGGCTCAACTGTTCTGAGCACATAGCCGTGATCTTCACTAGCAAATTAAACACATGGATACTAAACTGAGCAGTTGACCCAGGGTGAGACACATGTGAGCTAATCAGCATTTCAGTCCCCAGAACTGGGGTAGCTGCACCCAATTCTTTAGTCAAATTGGTCCTTGGAAAAGTCTGACTGCAGAACTGTTCCAGGTCATAGCTTGGGAGAGCGTGGGTCAGTACAGGTGGAAAATGCATGGCCAGAGCTGTACTCACAACTTGCTGGTGCAGAAAATCCCATTCTCAGTTACTCTCCAGTTTTCAGTGTAGGTGAAGCCTGAGACAGTTTGTAAAAGTGATATTGTCATCATACCTTTTTTAGTAATATTTTTTGTAACTCTACATGAAAGTGTTTGCAGGGTTCATGTCTTAGTGTTATTAATGAATCTGGGGATTGCTGGAGAAGAGGGTGAGAACCTCTGACAGTCATCTAAAATCAAAGATTGTTTCACCTGCTGGCAGCAGCTCTTTCTTCAGGAAGCAGCATAAGCCTTATGCCATAAACTGTGCTCTAGAAAGTATTTCAAAGCCATCCCAAAGTCCTCACATAAAATAGTTTCTCTCCTGTTTTTATTCTTCAGTCCACTGTCCTATGGCACAAGAAGATCCCTGGGAATTGCAGTAGATGGATAGGCATTATCCAGAAGGCTTTCTCATAAAAGGCAAGGCCTTCTCACTAAAAAGTACTATAATACTATGATGTCTGTCATGTATTTTTTTCCTAAATCTCAGAGATGAAATTATCTATGATACATCCTGCAAAATAAAAAATCCATCTCTAATGGATGACATAAAATTTTAAATATAAATTGAAATTTATGGTAGATTGTTACACTGCACTAGTATTGAGATACCTAGTCAGGAATAGATCCATGTTTTGTGTGATACTTGAAACTCATGGTATGAAAAAGTAATATAATCTAGTAAGATAGAGAAATGTTCACAGAGAAGATGCACTGCATTGTGCCTAGTAAACGAAATTAAAAGGCAATATACTTGCAGTTTGCTGAGGTTTAAAATGTACCAAGAAGGAAAAAAAAAATTATTGTAGGAAGGAGAATCTGGAAAATATTTCTAGGACATCTGAGCTCTGCAGATTTCTAGAAATCTGAGCTCTGTGCAATGTGTAGAAGAGAAGACTAGTGACTGAGCTTAGACCATAGTAAGTTGATGACATGACAGAGGACTGAAAAAATAAAAGCTGATTATTAAGTTTTGATTTATGTAAAGAATAGGTGAAGGAATATATGGAGTAAAATTTATATCTAAACTTAATTTCCAACATTTTTTGATCATGCACTGGATTGCAAATGCTTTTTTTATGCGCATGTTAGTGATAGCAATTATGTAATATATGCTGCATGGTTCAGAGGAACTTTTTACAGTCTGATGCCAGAATACTGATGTGAAGCATTACATATGTTTGGCACCACCATACCTGGGTGTGTCTGCTTTTACAAATGCATTTAAAGGTGATAATGCCCCTGAGCATATTCATGATTATAATTCCTTGATTAGCTTGCTATTTAGGAAGATTACCATAGATGCCAAGGCAATAAAAAAAAAGATAATTTTTTCCTGGGTGAGTTTGATGAAGTGTGATAGAAACATCTACCTTTTAATTCAAATGTCTAACCTGTTGCATTGCTCATGCATATTACTTGGGAATTCCTTGCACAGTTTCTATCAGTTCTCCAGCACCTAAATGCCCTGGGATTTGCAAAATATCTTTATTCCTCTTCTGCAAAACAATTTTAATAGCTTCAGGTCTTTTCTTTTTCATCCCTGCCAGTTTCTAATCATAAAGAATATACTTCCTACTAGATGTTCTCACAAGGACTGAAACTGGGATGAAGAGCCCGAGGACATTTGCCTGTCTCTCTATACTTGCATTTTAGCTTAAAATTAAAGCTCTTTGTCATTTCACTCTTTTTATAATCTTCTCTCTTAAAAGTCCCCGAAGTGGAGAATGCTTTCTCAGTAGCACTGTCTACACGGACTGTTAAGGCTACCCTTCAAAACATACAATTCACTTGCCAACTACAGCAAGAACCTGAAGGTTGGTATTCTTCAGAGACAGAGGTGTCTGTGTGTTGGATTGTGCCTTCTAGATCATCACAAAATGCACCAAAAAGTTAAAAGGTAGATAAGCAGTCCACGAGAAGAGCTGAAATTGTAATAATTCAAGCAGGTCAGAGTAGACTGCGAATGCAGATAGCACTTAAATGTTTTAGATAAACATATAAAACATATATATAAACCAATTTGTGATCATGAAACAGAAGTTCCTCTGGCATCTCAGTGTCCACACTTAGTACCAGATTTTAGTGCTCAGAATTATTCCAAGAACTTTAGATCAGATCTTTTGTTTTAAACACATTTCAGAACTATTCAGAACTATTGCCCGATGCCATCATTGATAAGTTTAGTGTTTAGAAACCAGCTGCTATTTGCAAAATTTACTTTCTCTCATATCAAGACAAGTTTTTACTGGTTTGTTTGTTTTTTTAATTGCAGACCAAACTCCTCTTCTGTCTCCAAAATATGATTTTTCAAAAGCCTGGAAAGATTGCAAATAAAATGGCTGTTGTTATATTGCCTATTTACATTCATGTTTATTATTTCTTCCCCTAATCATTCTTTTATTGAATATGTTCCTGTTAGTTTAGTTTATGTTAACTGAAGTTTTAGAAAGCATTACAAAAATATAAAAAAAAAATAAAAATTACGCGCAGTAGGATTTCAATTCAGCTGATTTACCTTTAGCAATATAGGCTGATTTTTAACAGTGACATTGGATCAAATTAGTTCATTAAAAACATGGCCAAAAATGGATGTTTGTTTTTGCTTTTTTTTCATTTGTGAAGATGTTTGACTAAAGTTGATCTAGTGGTGCTTTGACCCTCATCCTTGCCTTATTTTTCTCTCCTCTTCATAGTTTCTTTCTGCCACACATCTCTGTTGTTTCTAGCAAGAATTGTAATAGCAAGAAAGTCTTGTTTTCTGCTACTGTTGTGTCCATACTTGGAGGTGAGGACACAAGAATCCCGATCAGGGGCTCTGACTGCAGTTAGGGCACAGAGCATTTATTTCTAAGCCATCTCCTGTTCTGTATACACTATTTCTCTGTTCAGTCCAAAATTTCAAGGATAGTCTCATAAACACAAAAGTGGTCATGTAAGGTCGGAAAATTCCAAAGAGCAACTCTGTATGTGCAGCTCTTGCTGATCCTCTGCTGTTAGCTCACCATGGAAACAAACCATGCTGGAGCTTCATGATATTCAGTTTATGAGAACATGGTGTTATTTGAAATGTAGCAAGGTGTTAGACATCACAGTAATCCGAACTTGGCATGCTTTCACAGGAGCCACACAATCAAATAAAACAGGGCTGTGAGACACTTCTAAAGATTTTCTGTGTGCCAGAGCAGAATTGGTGCTCTTAACTGTTCCTTAAGATGCTTCTTGAACAGGTTCAGCGATAATGATTTTGCAGCATGTACACAATTTATTGTACTCCTCCACTACTCTACCATTGGAAAGTTTCTTTATAAATTTAATTAAATCTCCCTGGACTCAGTTTAAGGCCATTTTTGCTTGTGTATCCCATGGAATACAATTAATTTGTTCTGTGCAAGAACTTGCTGATGGCTGTTGCCTCTTTAGGGTTGGGGTTTATTCCTGTTTTTATGATTAGACTTCTGCCATCCTATATATTGGATATTGTCATTGACATCGTTATTACCATTCTTATCTGGTTACTGATAAAATGATCCACCTCTTTGAATCATTGTGTCCCAAGCTGGATACATTTCACTAAGTGAGTCTGTAGAAGGTTGAGTAAAGTAGACAAAATATCAGTTTTGTATGGCATTTTTATATCCCAGTTGCTTTTATCATAATAAGATGACAGGATTTTTTAATGTCTTCAATGCATGGTTTTCACCACAGCTATATGTATTAAATTTAGGATTTCTTTAAATTATGCTCTTGTAAGAACCAGAAGTCAGTAATTAGAACTATTAAAGCTATTTAAAACATCCTTTAAATTTATTATATCAAATGTGAAACCCAGTCATGACCTTTTTCTTCTCCACTGATAATCACCTGCATATTTCAGTAATGGCTTTTGTGCCTTCCTCCCATACACTAAAAGCTTGATATGACCATCCTTATAATATTTCCTTTCATGGTCACAGTCTCATTCCTCTGGATATGGATTTGTAGGGGCAGTGGTAAATCAGATTGTTATCATTCAAATATTTGGAGCCCTTTCAATTAGTGACTCTTCAATGGATATGTAATTTCTCACACTTGGATTGGCTGAAAGAGTTTGGTTAGTACAATTACTGTAATTTTGTTTAATTTTGGTACCATGTAGATCCATTTTCTTTGATGGGTAGTTTTGGTTACTAGCTTGCAAGGAGGGTATCCTTCTGATACTTGGTGTCAGCACTCCTTTACCAGTGAATCCAGAATGTCATTTAATTGAAAATAAGTTGCAAAGATAGACACATTTCATTCTGACTTTTAAATGGCTAGGGCTATTTTAGGGTAAAATTGTTTTAGCAATTGTTCTTCACATGTTATTTTACCTCTCTGTATTGCTTAACAAAATTAATCAGTCCTGAGATCTGTCCTCTCAAACTTGAGGTTCTATTTTGGGAATCTTGCTGTTGGCCAGGACAAAATGTTAAAGTGCATCCTTCCTTCTGGTTTGTATCTACCTCATTTCTTAGTTTAGTTTATATCTTGGTGATGATTTTTAATTTGATTAATAATCTCCATGTTTAATTCATTGTCTTTAATTTTAAAATTTCCTTTCAGATTTCTATCTCTTAAAACTCTTGCCTTCTAACAACCTTCTAACAGTTGCAATGCTTCCTTTGATACTCTGTTTATTTCCACTCCCAAAGTTGCTCTGAATTTTGATCTTAATACACATGGGGCTGCCCTTGATTCAACTTGCATCAGTTCCTTTCTTATTTATAAATTATCAAATCATCTGTTATCCTACCTTAGTCATCACTGCTTTGTTTCTGACTGCTTTAATTGAAAGTAGGTTTCACAGCCAATAAGGAAATGTCTACAATGGACAAACTTGAAAGAAGGGTTTTTTTAACCAACTCCTTTCAGAGCCTGTGTGTGCTTTCTACCTATATGCATAATATTATATAAACTTATAATAATTTTAAGGATATTTTATTCCTGGCTTCACACATGTGATAGCTGCATGGATTTGTTTTTTAGCAGATTTTCATTGGAAATAGATCATACAGGTTTTCATGTGGAAGTCTTGTACATGCCACCATTACCACATTTTTTTTCATTTAGAACTAAGAGATTAGCTCTCTTAGTTCTGTTTAACTATTACATGTCCCAATCTTTTAAAAATCACATCCCGTGGAAGAATATAGCAGTGTCAGAATATTTGTGAGCTTGGATTGCTGGCATTTTATGTGTGCACTGTTTTGTTGTTTGTTTTTTTTTTAATTTAATAAATTCAATTAGTCACTTTGTAATGTAAGGAGTAGGAAAGAAGTAAGAGTAGATTGTTTACTTCTGTGTGTACAAAAGGAAAGTTAAGTTCTGACATGTGGAATGAAAAAAAGGAGATTGTTCAAGCACAACTTTGGTGTTGTGAGCCCCCATCTCTCCTAACCCTTGACATTTGCATTCTTCAGCTGGTTTGAGCTTTGGAGAAAGCATTTGGGTTTGCTGTCAGGCACCATGTTAAGCACAGTCTGACATGGAGCCCTAATGACCAATGCAGGCTATGTCTACAGGGAAGACATTCCTGCTAATGCTGCCAGGAATTGAAGCATGTCACTGTTATGGGTGTTTTGTTTCTGGTTCTTGGTCAGTCAAATAATGGGCAGGGAAAATTAAAGAGTTGTTTTTGCAGAAGTCTTTAGAATCTATTAAATTGGGTTATAGGGAAAGAAGCTAAATTGGCTTTATAAAATGAAATATGTAAACTGCTAATTCCTAGTGCCCTGTAATTATTTAGCATCCTTCACACAGGGAAAAAAAGGAAGACACTAAACAAAAAAACCTACAACCAAACAACAACAACAACAACAACAAAAAAGCCAAAACAATTAGAGTGAAAAAAATCTGGTAATTAACTATTATTTTTCACAAAACTAGTCTAATTACAAATCAGTCATGGTGAAATGAAAGGTCAATAACTACAGATGCATAATTTCTCTCTGATAGATTGCTGTTTGAAAATAGGTTTATGAAAATTATGTGATTAATTTCCTTTTATTAAACAGCTTTATAAGACTTCATGTTGCATTTATCACTTTATTACTGTTACTTTTTCTCTTCAACTGAAAATTAGTCCTGGATAACATCAGGATAGAACAGAAGCTCAGGTAGATCGAGGATCCTTTCTTCTACTGGCATTTGTGTTGCAGGGAAGACCACAAATCTGAATCAAAATCAGAGCCCCAGTAAACTGAGACTGGCCGTATCAGTCTAAGAAAACAAACCCCACACACACACTCCATCACCCTTGCTGCTAACCAACCAGCAAAGTGCTTTTAGTCCCAGGAAACGAGAGGCAAATCCAGAGATATTCTTACGTTTTCTGAACTGAAGCACTTGAGGAATGTAAGTATGTAAATTAAACTGTGATCTAGAATGTCTTTTTCTACTTGCCCCCAACCCTCAATGTGCTCTGCTGTTTTATTTTGAGATTCCCCAGGCATGAAGAGTTGCTGTCCTGAGCAAATGAAGAATTTTCCTGGCCTTGGAAAAGCTGGGCAGCCTGGGGGATCCAAGAGCCAGGCAATCATTTGCACAAATTCCTGTAGTGTTAGTGTAGCAGATGTTTTCAAACGTGTTCAATGTCCACTTAATCCCACCCTTAGGGTTGGGTTTACTGCTGCATTTGGTGGGCACTACGGCTTCTTGTCCTCCTGTCTAGCAGCCTGGTGGTGGGAGTACTTGGGACTGTAATAGTGTCAAAGACTATTGCCTCTTCTTCTGGAGCAAAATAGAGTTTCAAACATTTGGATCTCTTCCAGCTTTGTGTTTTTCTACTAGGCAAGGCTCACTAATCTAGATTTAGAAGACACGAAAACCTTTTTTTTGCTTGAGTATTGGCATAGTCCAATGTTGGGTTAATTGAGTGAAATCCTTCCTAGGGAATATCTGGTTTTTTAGGTAATATATTCGTTGAGATTGGTGCCAACAGCCTTAGCTATCTGTTCTACTTCTATGGGCAAACACTGTAAAAATTGTTCAGTCTATATCTCGTAGGTAAAATCAGACAGATTATGTGGCTTGGATTTCTGTTACATACAGGTGGGCTTTCCAGTGTGGCACATTTTTCCTCAATTTTCTTTGTGTGGCTTACAGAAAAAAGAGTGTTTTCCACTGGGCAACCTGGGAGTTTGCTTTCTCTATCAAAACTTCTGGAGAGACTGCTGCTTGAAAGGAGTTGGATCATCTTAAATTCAAGATTCTTTGAATAGTGCTAGCTGCTTTGCTACTCCGTTTGGAAAGATTATAAGCTTCTGTGCTGACTGACTCTGATATTCATTAGAGAACTTTCTGGGCAAACACAATCAGTGAGAGACAAAGGTTTAGCCATATCATTTGAGTGCTGTTAGGAAAACTTAAACAATGTTGTCTTTCAGTCACTAGCTTTTGAGGGTTTTGTACAACTATGGGTAATTCTGGGACTCTTGTGGGGAGCCAGCCAGAGAATAGGCCCCAAGCAGGTTATAAAGGGTCAGAGGTTCTCCTGAAGTGTTTTTTATAATAAATGTAGCTGTGTAATCATTTGGTTAACTTGTTATTCAACCAGTGCAGAGCAGTCTTTGGCCTTAAATCCAGCTTAGCATGTTGATATGTTTCGGTTGCATAGTGCTACCAGCGAGATGACTCCCGTTTGACATATTCAGCCATTTGGAAACTTAGATGTTCAGAAACTTATTTTATGTTCAGCAGGAATGTTAGGATATGCAGTCATTTGAAAAAATAAAATAGGTATTCAGAATTAGGAAAGAAAAGAATCTGGTCGACTTCTGGCAAGTGTTTTGGTTATCTGCAGAGTATACACCTCTTGTCAGTATAAATAGGGAGTGCCTGTATAAACATTCTTGTTTCGCCTGTTCCACATAATAGTTTCTTGTATCATATTTCTTTTGACCTCGCTATCTGAAACCAATTACAGGAGATCCATTTGGGCTGCATCTATTTTCATAAGAAGCCCAGGCAGCAGTGTTTTTCTCAGAGATGAATATCAACATCAAATATCCTTCTGAGTGCTTTGTTATTTATGTTTCAGAGAGATTTTGTAGCCTTCAGCTCTCAAGAATGTGTCACGCTGTGCTGTTTATACATTGACGATATTAATGGGCATAGATGTCATTTTTCATTTTAACGTCTCAAATGCAACAGGCTGATAGGTTAAACATTCCTGGTTTTAAAGGAAGGATATGAGTGACATCTGTTTCCTAAAAATACACATATATTTAATTTCTGAAAAACAGAGTAATAAGCTTACCATCTTTAGATGACAGCTTTCACTTTATTAAAATGGTAAAACTTTAAAAATAATTTTGAATCACACTTAGATCAAACAGAAGAGTTTGGAATACAATATTAAATGAAGTTATATATCCTAGTAATATTGCCAACAAATAGCAAAGTCTACCGCAATTTATCAACTTTAATTGTGTGAGTTATATGCAATTATTTCTGTTCTGCCTATGTTTTAGCTATGCCAAAGCTTTGTAGTAAATATTAAGAAGTACTGTTCCCAATAAATATTTTACTAGAAGTCACAGTGAGTTCTGGAAACCATATGCCCAAATTTTCCTTCTTATATAGCCGTTATTTAAAGCATCATAATGATTTTCATTTACGTAATAAAAATAATTTCTAATCCTCAGTTGTTTTTATTGCTTTTGTCTACATTGGATTTTTTAATAGTTTTACTAATTTAGATAATTAAGGAAAAGTTCCTACTAAATTTGAAACAAGTGTTATCGGGAACTAGATAAAATTTTGAGTGCCCTAGAGTCTGTTCTTTCTGCACTTAACTTGAGGTGGGACTCAACATAAATTTGATTTGTCAGATTTATAAGCATCTGTTATTTTGTCTCCATTACACTATTTTTAGATCACGAGTTATTGTCAGAGAAATTTATAAATGATACATGGGATGGGTGTTTACTGGAAGCATAGATGTTAAACTATGAATTTTATAAGGTACTTTCAAGTTGTCAATTTGTTTTGCAAAGATTTAATAGCAGCAAATGAATTTTTAGAACTAATGTTTTACAGTCTCATGATCTTCACTTAGAATAATGTCAATAATAATACTTTGAAATTAACAGTGTTTCTGAGAGCTTGTTTACCGTGTAGCAAAATGTAAAGTTAAGCAGCACACTTGGAGAAAAAAATACTATATGATGACTGCTCTAAGAACAAAGGCTGACAGTGATTTCTCCTTATGAGTTTTAAATCATCTCTGATCTCTTGAAATTGTTTTCTGTTCTTCTTCTATCTCCTGTGTTTACAATAATCTAAACTGCCACAATAAGATCACTGAAGTATTCAGGTAGTCATCATTTATAAGACATTCTGTATTAAAAGATAAGCCTTTACTCCTTTAGAGATATCCCAACCAGCACATATGAATCAAAATAGTTTAAGTAGTAGAGCCTTTTATGCAAGCATATCCTGTTGTGCTGCCTTGCTTTTTCATGAAGTGTGACTCTTTTTGTAGTTAGCTGTAGGAAGTCATACTTTCTTAGGCTCATTCCACAGGAGTATGCTAGCCACAGTTTGAAATCAGTCTAGATTAAATCTAAGCTACAGCAGACTGTATTTCTCTAATTTTCAAGTACTGTAAATGTACAGATTTACCAGATGCTTACTTGCTTGTTTTATTGTATTGATGTGAAGACACTGCTGCTGAGGAAGATTAGGATTTCTGCAACTGCCAAAAATAAAAGATTATTGTGTCTATGGGTTTTTTTCCATTTCCTCTTACTCAAGATCTCTTCTCTCATTCTCCTGGCAGTATCACCCAAGTAGTGAGGTTAGTTTTCCTCTACAGTCTCATGAATTCAGGAGTGCAGTCATTCTCTTGCTTCCATTCAAGTTTTCCTTTTGGAGAGCTCTAGAGATTAAGGAATACAGATTTGCCAAATATCTTCTGTTTGTGCTTTTAATCTGTTTTTGCTTCAACCACTGCAAGAAGTTGGGACCAAATCCTGGTGTCCCTGAAATCAACAGATACATTTAACTCTGATCTCAGGCAGAGAAATACTGTCCTTTAGGATATGCTCAAGAACTGTGAGTGCAGAAGAGATCATGCACCCGGTGGTTCCTTGGTAACAAAATATTTCAAGTGCACTTTTAAATGTGTTAACTTTTTGTTTATTTTTGGCAGAGAGAAGATAGTGCTGTGTGTCTCATTGCTTAGGTTCAGAGGAACGTATACTCTTTGTGTAGCTGACCTGTAATTACTTGAGAATTTGACGAAACAATACAGGGATTGTTGTGGGAATGTCTCCAAATGTTAAAAGTCTGCTCTGCAAACTTTGTACCAGGGCCTTCTATGGGGAGACAAATCAATGTTGTTAGGAGATGGTACTAGTGCATTCACTTTGTTTACTTTGGTTTTCTATGTCTGCCTGCCTTCTCAGAAAACTTGCTTGGAGCCAGACTGTAGCAGCCCTCTCTCTGTCTTTTCATAATTGATCAGGGGATGACTGCCTTCCCTGAGGGTTAAGACGTGGCAACTTTTTCTGTTTGCTCAGCATCTCAATGCAGTAGTTCAAACATTGTTCACACCAGCTGGCAGTGTAATGCCATATGCACATCTTGTCAAAGCAACTGTTGTCATGGATACTAGAAACTATCTTAAAAACCAGCTCATTTGAGTCTAATCAAAATTGTACCTTTCTTTATCAGTTGAGAATCTTTATTATTTTAGGGAACATTGATCAAATGGCATTTGTTGCAGTACATTCCATCTACAGTGGGTTTTAATAACAGAAATAATAGTGTGATGTATTGTAAAGCTATAACTGCTATTTATTGAGCTGATTTTTCTAAGGGGAAAAAATGAGTTCTCCAGGTAGTTTCAGTGGAAATGTTTTAAATCACGTTTTTTTGTTGTTTTTTTTTTTTTTTTAATATTTCTAAATAAGTACCACTTTATAACACTTGACGTTTTAGAAATAATTTTATAGGGAAAAATAATGCAGATTAGCATTCTTCGGGTAGGTAGAATGTTTGTTTACATTTCATATGTTTAACTGTATTTGGCTGAGTTGGAATGAAAACGTAAAATAAATGAAAACATCTTCTATTTTGATTGGTATACTGTCATCCCTGAGCCTGATCTGGTTGGTTGAGTAATAATTTCTTTGTTCTCTGATTTTCCTAAGAATGCAAATTAAAACCACTCATTTTTATTTGGCATTAAAACTGTACTCTTTTTTTTTGTCAAAGGAGAGGTTTCTCCTTGAATTGTAAGTACAAAAAGTGTTTTTAATCTTCAATGAATATCCTTATTAATTCACTTTCAAGATAATCTGATGTTGATTTGTCAAATTTAATTACAGCTTCTGGTAACACTTGAAGTCTACTTGCTTTTACTTCAAATTGTAATACGAAAATGCAAATTGAATGATAATTTGCAAGGGAGTGGGCATTTTAGTTGAACACTCAAAGACAAGTTCCTTGTGGAAATGAGGCTATTGATGCAGTTTATGATTTTTCCTCTTCAAGCACTTCAAACAAATTAACTTTATTTCCTGCAGGATTTCATGTACATCCATAAATTCTAGTGAAGTCTTATATATGTACTTTCAGAATATTTTTTTTTAATGTTTCAACTAAAAAAAAACAACCCTAAAGTCTGAAATATAGCAAATACAAACCAAATAGGAGGGGATTTTGTTCATTCAATTGGACTTTTACCTAAAATTAGCAATGAGTAACTGATTTCTTTCTAGGAATTGGTCGGATTTATTTACTTTTTTTTTTTTTTTTTTTTTTACTTTTAGGCACTCCAGGCAGCAAGGCAGCTGCTTTTACAGCAACAGACAAGTGGACTGAAATCTCCTAAGGGCAGTGAGAAACAGAGACCGCTGCAGGTTAGTAAAGTCTCCTTGCTTTTGGGACCTTAATGTCAGGGAGGAGTGCGGCGCTCGCTGACACGTGCGGGTGTGTGGCAGTGCCTGTCCTCTAAGCCGTGTGTGTGCATATTCACATGCTGCTGGTCACGGGCTCCTTGCTCTGACTTCACAGGGAAAAACCACTGCAGGGTACAAAAGCCTTTTGTGGCTGTACATGCTTAAAAGGTCTGAGACTGAGTTCAGTAACTGCGGTACGTTAATTCTTTATGGACACGTTACAAGATTGGTATGTGATTTTTATACGTACATGGGTTAAGTTGTAAAAATATGTTAAGACTAGAAGCAAAACAGCATCTGTGGAAAAAAAAAGAGAAAAGCTAAATACCTCACAGTTACTATACCTAAGTGACAGAGAAGTGTTCAGAAACTTAACCAACAAAAGTGCATGAAATTATGAAAGCTGCTTCTGCCATTAAAAAAAAAAAAAAGTCATGAAATTTCACATTAGGATGTAGTTGGGCTTTGGATTGTGAATGAGTAAACAGAAGTTCTGCTATTGTACAGTGATTTAAAATGCATTAGTAAAAACATGAAGAGAGTTTTATTCCTAGAAAATTTTATCAGTATGGTATTTTTATGAGGTATTAATCATTTAATCCTAATGCAGAGTTCCATATCAAATTGCATTCTGGTGACAAAAATGTTCTCTCTTGTATATAGACCAAATATGGGTGCTTAACTGCTGAATTACATTTTATTGCAGACAATTTAATTTTGTTTAGAAAATTAAAAAAGTATAAATCCTATCATTCTCTTCCTTACATCTATTTTTCTGGGTGTGCATTTATTCTCTCAGGACTTCCCCTGTTTTCTGATGGAGTAGGGTGTTTTTATCTCATTTTTAGTTTTTGTCATGCATAATGGAGGACCCCAGGCACTAGAATGCATTTTTTTTCCTCCACCAGGGAAATGCTGTGAAATTTGTTCACTTGTGCAATTTCGGAATGTGATTCACATTGTCTCCTTTTCTTTGTGAAACTTGGTAGAGCAGTGGTGGACACAGCAAAGAGTTCCACATTCCTGATCAGCTCTCTTCAAATACACTTTTAAGGTTTTATTTATTTGCTCAGAACCAAACAAGAATTTAGGGATATGATTAAAGAAAATGGCAAGAAGGAAAGCATGACCTGATGGCATCCTGCCATGCTGTAGTTGCAGTCCATTCCTGGCTGGGGCTGAGTGCTGGGAACCTCTCAACTTCCCACTCTTCACCCATGACTTTGCTTTGTAACTGCAGCTTATGAACTATGTGGGTTTTTTAAAGTGGAATTAGTGACCTTGAAGGGTTGAACCATGAAAATTATTTATTTAATGAATATTGTGGAAGTGCTTCATTCTGCTAGCTCCTCATCTGAAAGATAACATGGGTTGTATAAGGACTGCACAAGATCCATCTAGCCCTATGTTCTGTCTCTAAACTGGCCTGCACCAGGCAATAAGGAAAGTATATGAAACAGGCAAAAAGAATGGTATTTTCCTGGTATATGTTTTCCATATTTTTTCTTACTTTAATCCTCCACCTTTTAAACCAGCGCAGTCCAGGAGCTACTGACTTCTCTTTTCATATTCTCCACCCATTCACAAACTCACTTTTCAAGGTTAAAGATGTCTGGGGGTGCACTGTTTGTAGTAGGCATTGTTGAAATGATAGAAAATGATGTTTGGAGTCAAAGACAGAACCCAGAGTATGATGAGTTGAAGAGAGGGAGTCTTGTGCTTTCATGCTCTTAAAACACTAACTATGGCCTGGTGCCCTTTAACTGCTAGGGCTTGATGTGTTGGTGCTGTATCACTTGTTTCCCAGGAGGCATCAGCATCTCATGAGTCACATTTGAGAGGCAGGAAGAAGAAAATAAAGCAAATAATTTTATTTTCAGAATTGTTACATGCCCCTAAAAGTCTAGATTATTGCTTATGTTTCCAACTTTTTCTTTCATCATCAGTGTGTACATAGTGTCTCTTATTGGCCATGATCACTTCATTTGGTTCATTTTTAAAGGAGAGGAAAACTGGAATTTTCTCCCAGACTTTGGTTTTATGTATCAAATATCATGTAAATTCAGGTATGAGCACAAGCTACATTTTAGTTTTCTTTTTTAGTGAAAAGAATGTATAAAGGTTTTGGACATGAATCCTTTGAGCTTTTCTACTTCTGTCTCTTACTGTTCATTGTTCATCATGTAGTGGGAACTCACATTTTGATCATTGTGTTGCCTGTTTGACCGAATACTGTCATAAAATTGTGCAGCATTATTATTTTCTTATGGCAATTTAATGATAACTTTAGCCAAAATCTTCTAGCAGTAGAAATTGCTAAATTTGTATAAGCTTTATAAGACAAAATTGAAGGTTATAAGGATAAAATACTTGTACTTGTGTTTGTGATTGAGAAAACAGACTTCTCCCAATATTTTAAAATACTTTTACATTAGTGCATATCTAATTTCCTCCATTTCAGAGCAATTTACTAATCTGGCAACTATGGATATGTTAGATTAGATTTATAAATCTTGTAAAAATGCAATAAAGCCTTTAAAACTAGCTCACACATCTGCAAGCAAATGTGGCTATTAGGTAAGCCTTGCCATGCATCTCATGTTCTGTAGTTTGATGTAAAATATTCTATTGTTTGATAAGACAAAGAGGGAAAAAACTAGTATTTATTTTAGTGGCCATCTTCTTTGGGGGGAAAGTAGCATATGGTGTTTTTATGTGTGTTCTCTTTGTTGTTTCATAATGCATCAAGTATTTTAGTGACTTACAGCACCTACTAGCTAATCAGCAAGTTGAAAGCTGATTGAAGAAGCCTTCAAATTTGTGTCCTCAGCTTTACAAAAAGAGGGTGTTGGGTAAGTCATCATGTTCTACTGTGCTTTACTGAGGGAATGTCTTGAGGGGAGCTGCTGAAATTTTTTTAGAGTAATTTGAGTGTCTTTTGTATCCTCATAAAAAGCTTTTACAAATGTACCACTAGCTATGTGATCTATTGTAAAAGTGCAGAAGTTTTTGTTTTAGTTTCTAGTGCAAAAGTTACATTTAACTAGTACTTATCCTATATTTTCAGGGACAGGAGGCTTATATTTAGATTGCAAGTTAACAGAATACCTGCAAAAATTGCTGGTTTAGATAGACACTTGTCTTGATCTACTATTACTTTCATTTACATTTGTCTGGGTTTCACACTGCAGATGGAATAACCATTAGCATGTCTTATGTAAAACAGAAGAAGAAAAACATCCCTTTTGACAAGCTTGAGTACCAATTGTGGTAGTGATTTTACTTTCATGTATAGATATCCGAATAAATGTATTTGAAACGTGTTTATATATGCCATTCATTACTACACTGATGCACCAATTGAATGGGTCCAATCAGTACATACATTGATTAATGACATATTGCAAAATAGCTATAGAGGGTTTGTGATCACAGTTGAAGGTAATGTTAACCTGAATATGATGAGATAATAGCATTTACTATTTTGCTGTGCATCCAGTAAAATATTGCTGTAGTAAGATTAAGATTTTTGTAGTGCTATTTTTTGTTTCAGAATATTTTTCTTTTCTGTAGAATTGGTTATAATGGTAATCCATGGTGAAGCTTACTAATTGCTTTCAAGGATTTCTCTCCTTATCACAAAATTTCCATAGTAGGCATAACAGCAAAAAATGTCACCTTGACTCTTAGAACACGTAGTTCCTTTTCAAAGGGCAGAAAGTCATTGTCCTTAGAGCCACTGAAGAACCTGCTATCATCTAGCATGAGTTTTAATACTGGCAGCTTCATTTTCACATAACATTTACAGTCACAAGCCAGAGTTGAGGTTCTTCAAGAACTGTGAGAGCGCAAGCATAGCTAAAGGTAAATGCTGTCAATTTTCTACCATTGGTGGGTATTCATGTACAGCATTGCAATTATTTCCATTCCAGGTAGGCAGTCTCTATGCTTAGACTAATCTGTCCATGATAAACATACTGTTGTTGTCTGCATAGAATGGTGATATGCACAGTTATAATTCTATCTGTTTGCCTAGTGTTTCCTATTCCCAGCAATGTCTCTAAAGGAGTAGTTTTCTTCACAGAGTCAGACTGTGAACATCTTGTCAATGAGAATAAATAGATAATTGTCTTCAGCCCCATAGTTTAATATATCTACAATGAATTGGTTAGGTATTTTTTCCTTCAGTCTAGATTTGTTGTTTCAACATCAGTACAAATGCATTCTATAAGAGGATGGCATGTCATGAAATCATGACTCCTGGAATCAAAGGGTTAAGCTCAGTGTGTACCAAGCCAGTTGTATAAATATCATGCTGTATGGAGTGTTGAGTTGTTATGGTAAGCTTTGTTTATTTAGCATAAGCACTTCAATGAAGTGTAATAATTTGATAAAATTTGGGAAATGTATACACTTAATTTTAATTACTTTAATTACTTAATTTTTATTTCATCAGTGAATACCATCAGAAGAACCTTTTTTTTTTTTTAAAGACACTCAAAATGCAAAAATTTATCATGAAAAGATATTCACAGTCTCTTTTAACCCACTCTCCTTGCTTTACTCTCTTGTAGTTTGGTCATCTCCCTTTGGATACTCATATGGGCCTGAGTTTAAAATTCATTGCACATAATAAATAAGCAAACATATCATTAATATTGTAACCTTTAGTTACTTTTTTTAAACATATATAAGGACTTGATGAGAGATGAGAAATAGGGAATGTGGGAAAAAAGAAGCAAACCCCACTGCTTTTAAATTATATCCTCTGATTTAATGCACTTTGACTTCAACCGTGCATGCTTAATATCAGTCAAAAAGTGCCATTTTAAAAACAGAAAAAAAACCTTGTTATGGTAGTAACTTAGAGAGTCTTCCTTGCATTACATTGAACAAAAATAGAAATAAATCTAACTGGTTTAAAACTCTTTTTTTCATAAACTGCATGTTACATATTTCTGTTTATCTAATGCATGCTGCTAAGCATAAGAAGTAGGAGGATTTTGGAGATGGTAGAAAACACTGATATAGAAAGATGCAAATGCATAATATGTAGTGTAAGAGGAGAGTAGTGATAAACAGTCTTTCTCCCTCTCGAGTATAATTCTAGAGGAAATGTGTGGCCTACATATAAGCAAACATTTAGGCTTGGGGTAAATTAAATTTGGAAGATAGCTGCTGGAAAATCATAAGTGCCATTTTCCCTTGTAAGTCTATTTGGAGGAATATGCAGTTATCCTCTGACGTGCAGAAATTTGCATCAGTAATACCCACTCTAAAGACAAGGATAACCCCAAGAGATGGAAAGAAGGCAAGGAGTTATTTTTACGTAAGGTGTAGGGGGAAGGGAAAAGAGAAATATCCATGTTCAAGTTTATATGATGTAGAAAACAGGAGTTCCATGAAGGAAGATGTATAAATACAATAATAAAGAAAAAAACTAAGGACATTGTTTCTTTTATTTACAGTGGAAGTATCAGTATCACAAACTTGCTGGGAAGTTCTTACTTATATAGATAAAACTTGCTCCGAAGACTTACATCCTGTCTTTGACAACCTTGTCTGCTCATGATAACCCATATTTTGCATTGTGTTCTGTGTTGCTGTAAAACCTTCTAATAACAGATTTACTTTAAGTCACATTTTACTGAAAACTTCAGTATTAAAAAAATACAACTACTAAGAAAGTAGCACTAGTTAGTATGGTTTGCTTTTTAGTTTAAATTATATGTGCATTACCTTGAGGAGTTGTCTCTTATTGTCATTTTCAGGAGTATAAAATATTCCAGCTAACCGTATCTTTGTAACATGGGAAAATTTTAACTAGCACTTTTCTAACAGAATTTAGCACAAAATAGATTCATCTGTATCTAATGGAGACAAATCCACAAACAACTGGCTGATGCAGAGATCACCGCTTTATCCTGACAATATTGTTGTAATATTATAAAATATTTTGGATTCAGAGGAAAGAAGTATTATGCAAGTTCTGTTTACAGGTATTGAATGTGCAGAATGCTAAGTAGGATTATTATGTGATCAGCGATTTCAAGAGGCATTTTAATGTTGAACACATGTCTGTGCAGAACCTGATGTGTCAGTCTGTTACAATGACTGTCCAGGAATTATCACCTGCATCACTGGAATGTCTTTCCTTTCCCCTTTTTCATTGATTCTGGTAATTCTGGAGAACTAGGAGTAGAGGGAGAACACACAGTCCAGTTCTTCATTCAGATTCAGAAGGACAAACCTTCAGAGACAGTGTCTAGGTCTTTACAGAGCAGCTTTTATATGGCAGACCAGCAAACTCATCCTTCCCCTGCAGTAGAATGTGCAGCCAGAAAATAATGCTGTGTATGGGATGAGTGGACTGTTCTTTATATTCTGAACTGTAGGGATTCCCAAGGACCACTGAGAAGTTGATTGGCCTTCTTGAGCAGCTGGGAAGCTCTGTCCCCCGCTGTCCCTCCCAGCACAGCCAACAGGCGCGGCTGCCACTGCTCCTCTTGGGGCTGTGTGAGCAGTCCCACTGCAGAGCTGGGAGGTGGGAGCTCCCTTGAGCCGCTTCTCCAGGCTCTTGCAACAGGTTGGATCGGCCTGATTTTCTTACTAGCTGGCTCACTGCCCAGAAAAGCTCATGAAGAGCTGAGAGAGAAAGTGTGAATGGTTCCCCACTCAGTGTGCAGCTCTATTAATGGGTCTGCTCCCAGGCAGGGCCCTAATTATGCCAGTTTAGGATCATACCACTCAAGCAAGGCTCTCCTGATACTCTTGAATTTGAAAAACACATTAGTGTACGTAGATTTAGAAATTACCAAAGCAGAAAAAGACGCTAAACAAAATTTAATATGAATGCTCTAGATTAGGGTAGATATTTCAGAACTGTTTCTAGTTAATTTTTTATAAAAGAAAGTCCCCTTTTTTTTCTTCCCACCCCCCTAAGTCAAAGGTTTTTCTTTCATCAGGGAATTATAAAGTCAAGAAAATTTTTGGACAAAACAAAAGTTCTGTGAATAAACAATGAAGGTTTTTCAGTTAATAGTAGCATATGCAATTTTGCACATGAAATTTCAGTTTCACTCCCTGGCCATTCATGGCATTCCTTGATCTGATTTCTTCACATATTTTTCAGATTAATTTTGCTTTGTAAGTTGAATAATTTTCTTGACATTTTCTAATTGTTAGATATTATTTTATGATGTCGTTCTTGTTCAGTTGCTTTACCAAGCAAGCTGACTTTACTAAGGGTGTAAGGAGCCAGCTAATCAGGAATCTGAATGTATGCCAAGATCAACATAGGTGTTAATTTTAGTTTGCCATCACTTGGGATGTATACATGTAAAGCTGTGTTAAAAAGTGTTAAAATGATCCAAATGGTCACACAGTGCACAGTTATGCTACAGAAGACAAGCATGTGTGCTGCTGAAAAAGCAATCACTCAGTCTGGTGGAAAAGCATATCAGCCCTTCCTGTTGTGGAAGGAGGTTAACAATTGCCACTTTGATGTTCTAGGTCTTTTTATGCCTTCTTATGCTTCTAATATTTTCTTGAGATAGACAGATGAAGGTCTTATGAAATAGAATTAATGGCAAAAAATTTACTAAACAGTACTTCAGTGCTTTACTACTTGATTATGTGCAACTTTGAAAAGCAATTGTATAATAATAATATATACAAAAGGAACTGTACAGTGTTTCAGCAACATCGATATGCTTCAAGGATCTTACCAAGAACTTGAAGTATAAATGAAGAATGACATTTTCCCACAAGTATTCACAGTAAATCTATTTGTTCAATAAATGTACTTTCTGTCTAATAGGAAAGAAAGCTTCCACAGTGTTGAGGAGAACCAATACAGTAACCCAACATGTAGGAAAAAAAAAATCAAAATCAAGTCTGTACTGGCAGAATTGATTCCTAAATTGATGCAGCTGTAATTTAGTGTGCAGATATCTATAGACTTGATGTTTAGGAATAATCAAATTTCCAAATTTAAGTAAAATATTTCTTAATAGAAGATTTAGGGTAAAATCATAGGCAAAGCAATGTATATTTCTGTTTCAAGAAAAGAATAGGGCGCCATGAAAATCCGTGCTTTAAGGGCATTTTATCTAAAGGGGAATTAATAATGCAAATTCAGAGGCAAATTGTGATTGATGTTGGTGTATGCAGAAAAATATCCCTTTATTAGAAATGGCTGAACCCATACTCTGGGTAAGGAAGAAAAAATGCCAATCTCCAAGCATTCCATAGCAACAGGGGGCATGTATTTCACCCATGAAAAACAAAATAGGAAGATAGGGTTTACAGGAGGGCTGGGCTGTTGCACAGGATTAATATCTTTCAAAAATTTAATTTAGCAAGTAAATTCTAATAAATGTTAGAATGTACAGCAAAAAAATATGGTCATTTGCTTAAGAACTAAGAAAATTTGTTTTAGTCTTATGTCTATCAGCTAAATGAAAAATGAAAAGAGAAGCTCAGTGTTTTGGTCGCTGTATGATCATGAATGACCAGAGATAAAACGTAGGTGAGAAAAATATTATCTTAAATTTAAAACCGTGCTTTCAATTAAAATAGGGAAATACTAAATTTCAGTTTTAAAAGAGATCTTTGAGATATCATCTGGAATAATTTATATATGCAATCCACCTAGTTTCTGGTGGCTTATTGGTATATTAGAAATGTACTCCATAGAGGTTCTGCTGAAAGACTCAGGATGCTAGTACTGATACCCTGAATATCCATGGGGTGAAGGTATCTCACTGTTCTGACTGTGACTGATAGCTTGGCATGCTTGCTGTACACCTACAGTGAGGTTGTGTAAATTCTGGATACATTTTTATGCTATAAAAGTACAAGACAGTTTCCTCCAGAAAAGGTGAATACAGGCTGAAACGTTGGGATCGCTCTGTGCAATTTGAGTCAAAAAGCAAACTTTGGTAATGAAGAACTATTTGTCATATTTCTTTAGAAGAGTTTTAAATATGGGAACATGCAACTAAGGTAAGCATGAATGAACTATGGTAAACAAAGTTTTTCATTATGCAGAGAAAAGAGCTCTGGAACACTGTTCTAGTAGAAGCACTGGAACCAATAGCCACCAGCCATATATTTTGCCTGCTTAAAGTTATAGCTTGACAACTTAGAAGGGGATTTACGTGATGTGAATTAGAGTATTGAAACAAAAACTGAAACTCAGAAAATCTCTTCTAGTTCTGAAGTGTTGTGGTATTCTCTGTTGTAGCTGTTTTCTTAAAAAAGGTAAAGACTCATTGAAGATATTCTAAGGGGATTTTAAGGCCTCCTTAAAGTTACCAAAAACACCCCAAAGAAAATGATAGTTTATTATTTTTTCAGAAATAATTTTTATTTTCTGCATATTTACATCCTATTGTATGAGTAGAAAAGACTGAAGACTAGATAATAAGTGACACATAGGAAAATTCAGGTAGCATCCTAAATCCACAACGTTTCATCTCTTTAAATTCACTTTCAGTGTATGACCATTTCAGATATTTTAATCCTCATTTGTTAGATTACAATAAAGCAATTCTATGAGCATAATCTAAGTAGCTGTAGCTTTCCCATAATTAATATATTCAAAACTTTTTCAGGCTTTTTGATACAAAAATGTATTGACATAATTATCAGTAAAACTTGGAAGAAATACCACCAAATTAATAAATATGGACATTTTTAATAGGAAGGCATTGATTCTAAAAGTAATACGCTTTTCATGGAAATAAATATACTGAAACAAGAGACAGAATTTATTAAAAAACCCAACTGACTTGTAAAATATTTTTTCTTCCAAAAAATACCCACTTTCAGAATGTTTCAGAGTGTTTATAGTGTTGAGCTGATTGTCTCATAGTACCTGAAAATAAAATTAATTAGTCTAACAACCCACTTATGAGATCATTATTATTGCAACCATTTTAAGGTTGCATATACTATGACCCAATGAGTCTCAGAGTCAAGATTAAGAGAGGGGACTCTTTTCCACATTAAGAAAAGTCATGCTAATTTAGCAACCAAAAAATAGTTTAGTCTAGAAATTTTTTAGTTTTTTTTCCGGGTGGGGAATACTTGATTAGAGTTCTTTGAGTGAGCTTTCAGTCATTGTAATTGGGCTGGGGGGGCAATGTAATATTGCAGCCATGCCTCTAGAAGCAAATAATTATGACTTTAGAGTATTATTATTCTTGTATTATTCTGTGTATTATTCTTTAGAATAAGAAACTTAAGTGCAATTGTATGAGCCTTAATAGCTTTAATAATAGTGTCCATAGAGATGTATCAGCAGCTGTTAAGACTGATTTCCTAATCCTCTGGGGTTTTGGTAACATTGCAAAGGTAAATTGTCATAGTGAAACCTGCCAATTGATTATAGAGATTGGATTTTCAAGATAAAATATTTATCTAAATTTGTTTGATTTATTAGGTATTTTGGGGTTTTGACTATAAATATAGTACACTGCTAGAAGTGCTTTTAGAAAGGTTGGAATACAGTAATGGCATCATCCTTAAAATAAATTCCAGTGTAATGAAAACCCACAAAATTATTTGATAATACTTTATTATATGTGGAATCACTTAACTTATTAGAGTGAAAGCTTTAAGTAATTTTACTTAAAGCCATATTAGGACCCCTTCTTGTAGTTTAGGTGAGAGCTAACATATCAGAGATGCAGTTGCACCACATGATTTACATAAAAATTGGTTCTCAATTAAACCTCCGTGAATGGCAAAGATTTTAGGAGGAACTCATAAGCAGCATCCTTTTTTAGAGAAGAATCCTTGTTATTTAAGTCACTTTCACCCCCCCTATAAAACTGTCAACAGAAATTCCAAAAAGATTTTGAAAACTTTTGTTTCACTCTGCAGATAATTTTATATTTTTCTTGTCTTTTCCTTGGTGTTTACACATCATTAGCACAGAGTCTTTGGAATGGTGCCACAAAAATGGTGAATACATTGTTCTCCCTCTTTTCATTCTGGGACATTTATTGTTGTGATTTTCATTTCATTACATATAAACTTTATCATTTCAATATTAATTGCTAGTTTAAAATGTGTTTTATGCAAGAAGGGTATCTTTTATAGAATCATAATTCATTTGCTTTCTCTTTTAGAGAAAAAACAGTGAGAAACTATTGGTTTTGACAAATACTGGTCTAGACACTTGGCTAGCAGACTAGCAGTCCATGATAAAAAATCCAATGGTTTTAAACTTAAAATGCATTAGATTTCATCTTCAGTATTGATCTCATTGTTAGGATGAAACTTTTATTTTCATTCTTACTATTGTAGATACAAAAGCTTTGTGTTAGAGATTTGGCTCTACTTGTATTATTAACTGTACAAAATTTTAATGTGGATCAGATACCCAGAGAGCCTTCGGTGCATTCGGGCACTACTAACAGAGTGCAAGGAGGGAAGAAGAACCACAGAGACCCACAGAGACATGCATCATTGACATACCTATTCAAGTAGGACTGAACAGCAGGCAGCTAGTTTATACTTGTACATCTCTGACTGTATTTCATGCCCAACTGTGTGAGCACAAGGAGTAGGTATGTATTATTCACATTTTTAAAGGAATACCAAAATCCATTGGCTCAAGTTTTGAATATTCCTTGGTAAAGGAGAAGGAGATATGATCCATACGGAGCTAAAGATATCTCTGCTCTTTTATCATCCCTTCAGCTCTTGAAGTTCCTCTGAGGGTTCTCAGGATCTAATTGTTCTCTTTTTTGTGGAGTAAAAGACATGAAATTACACTGGAAGGATGATGTAGGTTTTCAAGCAACATATATCCAAGTTCAGGAGCACATCTCAATATTCATCTGCCACCGTGCTTGTTCTCTTTGGGCACTGAGTATTGACCACTGTTAAAAGCAGCCCACTGGGCTAAATGATAATTTTGTGTCATTCAGTTTGCCATTCTTCTGTCTTTACAAGCAATATCCAGAAGCCAGTATGTTTTTCTTCTGATTATGTGCTTTTGACCATTCAAGTGAACTTGACTTGCCTCCAAGAGCAGTCTGGTTTCACCAGCAAACTTCATATTTCACAAACCATAGTCTTTTGGACTTCTCACAACTGCTTTTAGTCATGCTTTTCAGAGGGAAACCTCTAAAAATATCAAACCTTTCCCAGTTCAATGTCTCAATGAACAATTCTCTTCATGACTCAATACTGACATCAGGATGATGCAGTATGCATTTTACTAGCCATAACTACTTTCCATGGTGGTGAAAAGATTGGATTAATATGATTAAGCCCAAGGAAAATAGTTGGGCCCTCAAATGATTTCAAGCTACATAGCCACTTTCTAACACCACAGAGTGAATCAGATGCTCAATGTGTGTCATGCTCTGGAAGTGATTAAAAAGGGGCCTTTGAAAAGAGAAAGGTGCTACCTCAGTTCCATTGGAAGTTCCATGGCACTTCCATGAGTTTGTATCTATGTTACAGCTTTGGCCATGCAGGCAGTGGAGCCCAGACCTTCAGATTCCTGGTCCTGCATACAGGACCTCAGTGTCTCTCCCACCATAAGGAAAAGGGATCTTCCCTTTTATGTCTCCAGTTCCCATACAAATAACCCAGTCAATAAAAAAGGAGAGAAATGGTGCCTGCATTCCTTAGAAGTGAGGGAAGCATATAAAAAAGCCTCTGCAGCAAAATTCTTAAAGTAGGTTCCATTCTTTTGATGTGTCAGTCTATCATCTACCATTCAGTTGGTGACAACAACTTTGAAACACAGTATCAACGTAAGTTATAAACCTAATTTTATCTTTATTGCAGGCTACAGTTCACATATAATCTCACATAAATTGCTGCTATGAAAATAGGCAAAATGAAATTCTGTTATTGACTGTCCTGTTCTGAAATAAGCTGAATTTCAATTTTGTAGGAAGTTAAATCAGTACTAAAAGAATATGACAAAGAGTAACTTAGTGGCAGAACAGAGACTTAGCTTGAGAGAATATTTATGTCAATATGAAATTGAGGCATTTTTCTTGTATTTCAGATACTTTGTTTCTGGGTATACTGCTTTCCTAATTGAAATATCAGGTATACATTTAAAAGCTGTTTGCTCAGTGTAAATCTTCCGTATGTTTGGTGCAATGGAGAGCAATTGTATCCCCTCTGATTTTCTTATGGATCTGACAAAAACAGCAATGAAATTGTACTAGGAGATGGTGGCAATTAAAAAAAATATTTTGTGTTTCCGTTTTCCTAAGACCAATGTCTACATTTCATACTCTCTGAGAGATCCAAGAGAGGCAAAAGTACTTGATATGGTTATGATAAGATGGCTCACCTTAAGTGTAAGACATATATGAAAGATTAGGATATGATCTTACTCCTAGGAGGCAATTTATGATTTCCATCTCTTACATTGAGGCTAATTTTAGATAAAAGATTGTGCTAGTTTTTCTGCTGATCAACTCTCCCTAGTGTAGTCATCCATCCCACACTTCCTTTGATAAGAGTGTTTATCATTGTGAAAAAATATGAAGGGAACTGAACACCTCATCAGGAAGAGTGGCTGCTTTTATACCCCTCATACAAAAGTGTGTGTACCAAACTCCACAGTGATTGCTTTGAAGAATTTTTTAAGTTTTAAAATCACAGTACAGTTTTTCATTTGAAATGAGGATAGATGAACAAATTGATGTCGGTATCATACTGTGTCATTTGATGTTCATATCAGGTTTTTTAATTTAATGTTAAAAGATTTGCAATATGTTGGGCATGTTATCTAGCTTCTACATGTTATTACATTGGTAGAATTATTTTAAAGTACATTTGATGTGATTTTTGACTTTACTATTTGTTCTTTAGCAGAACCTTGATTTTTAGTAATGTTTAACATCAGTTGGTGCTTTTCTTCCCAACATGGATATTAAGGATGTTCAAACATTGGTTTAATGTGCACAAGCTGTTTAACTTTGATCTTTCTTATTTTCTTCTGTAAGTTTTGTGTGACACATATGGTACCCCAAGATATAAATATTAGTTGACATGTCTATCTGGTTGGGTAGAACTACAGCAAACAGTGAATGCTTGCATTTTCTTCAGCTACATCAGCACAGAGAGTTTCTGAGTTATTTGAGTCAACTTCACAGATGTTTCTTAGTGTGCTTAAAACCATGCTCAGCAAAGGCTGATGCACTATTTCATCCAGTCAACTTATAAATAATGGTAAAATATGGAATTTTTTTTATTTCTTTCTAGCCTGGAGAGGCTAAATATTCAGTGAGAAAAAGGAATGGAAAGAAATTTCCCAGTCCAGCATCCTGCTAAGTCACCTAGAAAGTACCAGACATCTGTATCAAAATAAATTGTTCCCAGGAGTTATGCGGCACGGCCTCTGCTTCACATTGTAGAAATGTCTCTCCTGATAGTTTACTATTTTATTAAATATAAATATCTTTAATGTTAAATATTCTCAAAATAATTTGGTTAATTCTTTGCCCATTTTTAATTTCTGATGACAGCTTACAGTGGTCCTACATATTGTCCAGACTGCTTGTCATTTGTCTTTGCTGCCCTTCCCAGTTGCCGACAGTTAAGATCCCCACATGTTTGTTCTGTTAGTCTAGAACTGGAAAAGCATTGTCAACTCTCCTTGATGTGACAGCTTCAGGCAGATGCCATGCTCTTTTCTGCTCTGAAAGAATCATCATAACATACAATGTTATCTCTACTACAATATGATTTTAATGTAAAAATTTTTACACTTTTTGATAGCCACCAGAGGAGCTGGTTTTCTGTTACAAAACACCTTTGTCTGGGTAATGTTTCAGTGTCAGAATGGCTGAGACTGTTCAGACCTGGCCCTCCAGTTCATACTTATTTTGATGCTAAGAATTGTAGATCTACCACAGTATTTGATGATGGATCCCAGTCCAAAAGAATATCCAATTCTAAATGCTTGTTCTGAAACACAGAAGGGTCTCATCTGTTTTTAGTAAAACCATCAGTTTAGAGGTTCTAGGCAACGCCCTCATAAGCAACACAGGCCCTATAATGGGTTATTTTTCCTGAGAAAGCTGTGGAAAGAGAACATGGGTTGTATGTCTGTGCTGATGATTATTCATTGAAAAAGAATTTACCATTAGTATTAATACTGAGCATTTTGCATTTGGCATTGTCCTTTGTGATCATTGCTGTATCAGGCATGTGTGATGTATTCAGTTATTTCCCACATGTGCTGCCTTCCCGTCATCTTTCTTTCAGTTTGAATCAGTTTAACATTACAGAATGGGGCCTAATGACAGTCAGAATGCATAGGAATAGAGTCAATGTCTTAAATTACTCAATTATTTCTTGTTTGTATATCAAAAAGGAGCAGCATACATGTAGGAAGAATGTGTCGTTAGCGTGAACTGTCATTTTGAATTATCAGTCAACTGTGGTTTTGTTGTTCCTTTTATGCTGCTGGTACAAAACACAGAGTTTTCTAAATAGTGGAAAGCACTGATTTTGCAAGAAAGTGAAGTGGTGACCATTCAGCCGTATTTTGCTAAGAGCCACAAGGATTTCATTGGTACACTTTTATTGTGCTGGGTGGTGACTGCACATGTTTTTAACATATTTAACAGGAGGTGCATCTAGTACAATAAGCTGTAAAATATTTACTGTCTCTGTGCTGTTCGTCTAGTCATGGAAATTAAATTAAATGCTCATTGTTATAGGAAACAGAGTGAAAAAAACCAAAACAAGGTAAAAAAACAAGAGTAAAACACCAAAAGAAGAGTAAAAAAAGGCAAAAAAAGGCAATTGATCCTCTATATGTTATTGCTGATGAATATAAATTGTCCAACCAAAAATATTTTTTCTATGGGTTTATGTAAATTCAAAACAAACATACAAACAGAGGAAAAAAAAAACTTGATGAGAAGAAGGATTGGTGTGTTTATGTGACTCAGTGGCGTATTCAGATTATGTGGTGTGATTTGTTCTGCAGCTGCTTCAAATTAAGAACAGGTGGAGATGGGAGACTATGCAAATATTCATATTAATGTAATTGTCAAATTGGTGTGTTTATCACTGTGCCTTTAAAGAGTAGACCATACTCTTATTTTACATGTAAATGAGCTTTAGTCTTGAGAGCTACTATTGGATAATGAGCTTGTAAAGGAGAAATTTCCAGCATATGGTGAAACCTTTCTAAAATGTGACATTTTCTTGCGTAGCAATTTATTTTATATATATTGTATAAACATATTGTAATCTGCTTTGCCTTCTTTAGAAAAATATACCCATGCTGCAATTTTAAAATCTAACTCAAAGAAGGAATGAACTAATATTTCTTTTTTTTTTTTTTTGACTTCACATAAACCTTTAGTAGGACAACTTTTTATCGTATTCAACCATTTACTGTATATTTACAAGCCTTCAGAAAATTTAGGTCTGATTCACGTAAATCTTTAAAATGTATACATTAGAGAGAAAATGTGTTTTAAAAGGGTTTTATTTTGCAAGGCCAACTCTGTTTAAACAATCATAAACTGGGTCTCTGAGTTAAATATATCTCTTTAAACATTATTTACCTCATGTTGCTAGCATGCATAGATATATAAATGATCAGCTGAGTTTTGTGTTCATTTTAGATCAGAGAAATTTAGTATCAAAGGACATCCAAAATGAAGAAATTATGGGAAATTTTTATTTTCTTGCAGTATGAACATAGTTAACAAAAGTTACCCAGTTTAAAAATCAAAGAGCACTATGAATCTATGTGTTACTGTATTTTTTACCTTATATCTTTTGCATATGATGTGGATTATTAGTAATTTATATTCTGTTAATAGAAAACACTAGGTACTTGGGGTTTGTATATGTATGCATATACAAGACAATTTTATATATGCTGTCAGTGAGGTAGGTTGCACATTTGAAACTGAGGTTTATGTTCTGTGTGGGATGCTTTGGAATGGGAATCTGGGCCAAACAGTTGAGAAAATCCATGTGTCTCAGGAAGGAGAGGCTGAGGGCACTGGCTTCCAACAGCTGACTACTGGGCAAAAGAGACTAGAACAAGGTCTTCCTGCTTTTCTGAATCCTATGGCTATGTCTCAGGTGGGGTTTCCTACTTGTTTATAAGAACAAAAAGAAAATTCAGTTTTGATTTCTGGATATGTTTCAGCAAAAAAAGCAAAATATATAGTTACTGAGTTCCGTGCAGAACCCAATGGCATCAAATTTCTTACTATTTATTATTGTCAAAGCACAACTGGTAACTTGTGTGAACAGCCTAAAAGGCAGGTGCAAGAAGTTTAAAGAAAGCAATTCTTAATTTATGAGAGGTATGTTTCTCTAAAGCATCCCTCAAGAAGGAGAATAACTCTATGTTTAAAAAGTGGCTTCATCCTCTAGCAAATTATTTTAAATTGCCTTAATTTCCATGGTGCTTAACTGGTAACTGCTTCACAGCCTGTTCGCTTCCTATGAAATCTTTCATTCACTTATTGGAATGCTCTTAATGGAATACAAACTATTTAAGAAAGAAAAGATTTGTAGGAACTTCATTATGTATGCTGAAGATAGTAAAGCTTTTCTTTAGGTTTAGCTTGGCTGTATCACTTTACAGTACAACTGTCAACCAGATAAAACAGCAACCTCCTTTTCTAATTGATTGGAATTATATGCATCATTTCAGTAGGATGTTATTGTGGGGCTAATTATCTTTGCATTTAGAAAAGTTTTTACTTCCGCTTGACTGCTTGTTGTTGGAGGTGTTTGCATGCAGAAATGTCATTCATGCTATGCAATATGGGTACCTTCCAGTAACTCACCAAAGTTATGTTTCTATCTCAGAAATAAAGATGCAACTTGGACATTTCTGCACAAAGACAGTGAGCATTAGGGAAGCGTGTGATTCTGTCACCCATGTAGAGGCTGCTTTAAAACACATGGCCCAAGCCATCTTGGCTCTATTAAAGTTCTCACAGAGTTCTCTGGCAAGTCTTTTGAGATTAGGAAAAAAAAGCCTGAATACATGAGCAAATAATAGCAAATAAAAAACCAACCAACAAAACAAACAAACAAAAAAAAGTCCCTTTCAGCAACAATCATCATTAATATTTTTTTAATACTTCTTGTATGTGTGATGTCAGCAATTTCCTGGGCCCCACAATAAATCATCTAAGTAGAACTGGATCTGAGCATATTTGCAAGCCATTTATATCATTGTAGTTGCCTAAGTCAGGACTACTGCTGTTTGCATGCACAGGTCATGGTGTTTGTTTACTCTTGGAGAGAAATTTTAGGTTCAGAAGGGGATGACATTTTGCTTTTTGAGATTGGCATTGACAAGAGGTGACATTAGTTGAGGTTCACAGACTGGTAGTTGCCTCAACATCTGTATTACTATTTAATTAGTCTTGCTCACATGTGCAGAATTAAATCAGTCACTGACTTGGAATCAGGATGAAACTGATGCCCAGCTAAGACTAGTGAAGGCCCTTTTAGGTCTTTTACTCTCCTTTGCAGTTGAAAATAGTCCATTCACTCATGTAACCTATAAATACTACAAAACAGACTCTCTGATGTTAAGAATCACCTGGCAAATGAGACATTAGTAACACTTTTGATTACTGCTGTGCTTTTCTTGTAGCATATGATAGCTGAGGTCGTTGATGAAAATCTATCAGTTGTAATAATGCCTCAGGAAATGTGAAATGGGCATTTCATGGACCTTTGTGTAGCATAACTTCATTGACTAGGGAGCTATACCCCACCACAGCATTGATCTTACAGTCCTAAAGGGGAATTAAATTTTGAACACCTGAAAAATGAACTGTAGGCATATATAATTGCTTAAAATTAAAACAAAGGATGTAGTGTAAAGTCAGATAACTTGATAATTCATTATGCCTTATGGAAATCTGCTGATTATAAGATGTACAGCATGCGTTCATATCTATAAATACACACAAACAGATTCTTTTTCTTTCTGGAATGACAATATGTGTGTTATCACTTTCTTTAGTGTTTATTTTCTTTATCAACTCAGAAAATAAGATGAAACTTTGTTTGTGTGAGAGATGCTTTTTTCATTCAGTTCAAGATTTTCCTGTGCCTATATTCAGTTAACATCTCGAATTTCTGTCTTATTAAAGGATCACTATCTTGTAATCCTTTTATCTTCTTTGCATTGCTACTCTTCTTCTGTAAAGGAGAAAAAAAAATACTAAGAGAAAAAAAAGTGATCTGCCAAAGCTCAGGCCACTGTCCCTTTGTGCATTAGTCAGCAAAATCTTTTGTATAGCAAAAGACTGATTGTCCATCTTCCCTGTACTCAGCAGCTGAAGCTTTAAAGCTAGAAATGTGAAAATGCTGTTACAAGTTTATGTGCTATGCAACTTCATCTACAACTCACCGACCAAGCTGAATCATTGTTGCCATATAAAGAGCGCGCGCTTCAAAGTCATACACAGGATCACAGATTTGTTCTTTAAATTCTACTTCTCTTGAGAAAACATGTTCCCTTATTCCTTTTCTTTCCCCCATGATGGAGTTTAATTTTAGGGCCAGACTTTCAGTTAAGTTGAGTACACAGGACTCCATCATCAGTGTAAGCTGCAGCTGCTTGACACCTCTACAGATGAATCCAAGAAGTGTTTAGGAAAATTAATGGCTGCAAGTTAGGCTTAAAAAAGGATATTTTTCTTCACAGACTCCATCAGATTTTGTTCATATTTATCAGGCATTATTTATCTTTTCTGATATACATAGAATTATAGGTTTTTGGTTTTTTTTTTCATTTGTATTGTATACTCTGAATTAATTACTAATTTTTGAGGAGGCTGGTGGATATTTTGCCAGATTGTTCTAAAATTATGTGGGATGTTTTGATTTTAACCAAAGTTACAGCTGCAGAGCTGTAAAGCAGTCAGTTTTCCTTATTATGACTAGTTCTACAACTTGTACTGTTTTAAATTGCCTGCAATTAGCATATTTCAACCTTATTTTTAGGTTTAAATTGCAGTGTGAGAGTGTGCTCTCCTCTTAGCTAATTAGTGCTATCAAGGAACAGTAGGTTACCTCATTAGTACCATGTGCATTTAATTAAAGAAGAGAAAATTGGAGTTAACCTCATAGTTAATATTTTCACAGAGTGCTACAATGCCAACACCTTCAATTGGAGTCACACCCCTGTGTATCTAATTATTCACTGGTGCCATATAAGGTTAGCAAGGATACCACCATGCTGTTGACAAAATAATTTAGATGGAAATCTGTTTGCTGGTTTCTGATATGAAATTCCAGTTAGAGTAGATTTTTTTTTATTTAAGTATGTTGGAGTCACAAAATATTTTTTATTATCTTCCTATCCTCTCTGTTATTTTTCACACCCAAACCTAGGAAAGACCCAGAGCACATCAGGCACTTAATCTCAAGCAAGTGGTCTCTGATCTTCATCCATACCTTGCAGGTGTCATAGCAATCTGGATATAACCATTTTATTTTGGCTACCAGTATTGCAGAAACCAGTAGAGTTATATTGTACTCATGGAAAGAATAATAGACAAATGGGACCAAAATGAAGGTACCTGCCCTTTGTAAATGTGCTCAGAATTTCTTATGGTTTGCTTTGCTTTCCAATTTTCTTTCCCACCATGCTACTTCACAGTTCTAAAGGGCACGATCTATCATGGAGATGAGAGCCTTCAGCTCCTGTAGGTTTCAGTGAAGTTGAATGTGCTTATTGTTTGGATTCTGTTCACTGCAATTCATGTCTGTTTATCCACAGAAGAAATTTTTTTTTGGATATATAGCATAGTATGTATTTTTTAAAAATAAAATAAAAGGGATTTTTTTTTCCTTAATCAATTTGTGGTACTGGTGGTTGGGCCAACAGTTTCCAGTCTGTGGTGACATTAAGTCTGAGTTCTGTGTTTCAGTTTTGTATCAGCAAGCTGTACTGGATGCCCAGAACTTGAATCTCTTACAACATCCATGTAGTGCTGATTTAACAAGCTCTTCAGATATTCTTATTTTTAATATATTAATATTGCCCTTACTGGTGTGAAAAAGAGTTACATATATCCTGGAGTGTTTTAACAGTTAAAGTTCATCACCTTTTTTGCTTTTCTTGTCTAAAATTGAACAACTCAGCACTCACGGAGCCACATACTCACCAAGTGGATTTCTCTTCTGAATTTTGTTGTCCCGTGCTGCTAATATGACAAATAATTTTGAGCAAGCCATTCTGTGATTCAGTTTCCCCATCTGTAAAATGGAAAAGCCATTACTTCATGCATGAAGATGATTCGAGGGCAAATAATTCTTTTTTGCACAATACTCAAGTACAAAGCCACCTTGTACAAGAGTATATCGGTGCCAGATCAACTTCACATGAAGTGCATTTAATTATTGTATCTGTGAGATTATAACTGAATCCTTGAAGGAGGGGTTTTTCAGAAGTCTTCATACTAAATCAAGTACTTTTTTCTCTGTTCCTTCAGATTATCTGTCTCAAGTGCTTATATTGGCACATACATTGGTGCTTTAAATAGTCACTTTACAAGCTTACTTAATGCCAACCACTTTGACATTTAGCACTGCTGTTCAAATGAAAATAATAGCTGACCTTTTTAAATTTGGGGTTTTTTTTATTATTTTATAGTGAAGGAGAAAAGAGGCTCTTCAAACATTGGTACTTTCCCATATTAGCTTTCTAAACTGGATCTATAGTAAGTTGAAAGGAATCCAGTGGCAGGGTGGAACTCTGAGTTGGTCAGTTTGACAACTGGATGAAGTTTCCATGTGAAAATAAATGAACTCAGTATTCACTTAGCTAATTTGGGGTTTATATATTGTTGCTAGAAAAATATGGAATTACATGATAGATCCATTTATCTTTTTTTCCCCTGTATATATATATTTTAATATGATATGCTCTTTAACTGTCAAGATGCATTTGAAAAATGCAGAAATTAACAACTCTGTTTTCTATGACTTGTAAGGAAGAGTTCAGATTGCAAAAAAGTTTTTAGAAGTAAAAGAATAATGCATTTTCGTTCCTCCATTCGTGTTTCAAGGAAAAACTACATAAAAGCATGCCATCAGTGTAAGTCGTTATCCTGACTTCAACCACAATCTCTGGGTAATGTTTTGTGAAATAGGGACTAGTTTCACTTGTATCAGAGAGAAACTGCAGCTCAAATTACAGCCCTTGGTGGTATCATTGCCATCTCTTTGAAATACCTTGTTCAGCTCCATCAAGAATAACCAGGTAATAAAGACAAGGTCTACATGGTGAATAAGTAAGGACTTGTGTTTGGTTTTGGTTTAGAATTTCAGAGTCTCAGCATATCTAGTGCCTGGACCTTTTTATAAAGCATCCACACAAATGTGTGAAGCACAGATCAAACTAGGAATGAAATTTTATATACTCCTTTCCAAAATCTGCATAAAAAAATATCTAAAGCAGAACTTTTATCTGGGCAACTTGTCAGAGAATCCAAATCATTATGGGCAGCATCTTCGATGGACTGCTACCAGTTTGGTGTTCCCCATCTCTAATAATATTTGGTAGAGTAAGGACTTTAATGTGTAAATCATTAAGTGATAAAGAGGTACTTTTAAACCCAAAATATCTACTTAAATACTTCAATTATATTGTATAATATTACTAGTAATTATAGTTGCTACATTCTCTAAGTTTTTTGTCTAGAATTGTGATATTTTTTCCCTTTTCAGTGCTTGCTAATGAATGTAATAATAAGGTCACAGGTTGGTTGGGGGGTTTTTTGGGTTTTGGGTTGGTGGCGTTTTTTTGGGTGGTTTGGGGTTTTTTGGGGGGTTTATTTTTGCTATGTTTTGGTTTTAATTCCTACAGCTTCTTTTATTCAAGTTTATTTTTGGTCATGTGGTTTTCCCAGGGAATGTATTATTTATTTTACTGGACTTAGTCACTTTGGCACCGTTTGAACTGACAGAATATAATGTAAACAAATGGTGTTTTTCTGAGGAAAGTGACGGATAAGCAGGGAGAAATATTTATAAATCAGTCAAAGTTCTTTATTGGTATATTCAAAAGATGAGAAAGAAGTATTCCAAGATAAAAACAACATGAGCCCTGTGTTTATGTAAAGTATCCTACATTATATGTCAGCTTGGGTAAGGAAAGTACATATAACACAATTGTAAAATTGTCACTTCTTGTTTTGTTCTGTCTCCCTGTGTAACTGCAGAGCTATGAATGTCTCTACCTCTTGAATTTTCTTTGCTGTATTAAGTTTCTTAAATGGAAATTTATTTTTTTTAAATCACCCTCCATTTCTACAAAATTTGATTTACAACTGCATAAAAGAAATTACTGTAGTTTAGTCATTCAAGCATTTCAACAGATCCCTAGAAATGTACAAAGGAAAGAATGATTATCAATCCTGAATTGTGGATTAAGAGGATCATACTACACAGAGTCCTGTTTAAAAGTAGCAATTTAATAGAAAATGTGGATGTTCATGTGTAGAATGTCTCTGAGGTTAAAGATAGCATTTAAAACATTAATTATTATTATTATTATTGTTGTTATGTAGTATTAGAGACATTCTTCACGTTTTAGTTTTAGTTTTTTGCAAGGTTTTGGTTTTGTTAATTTTTTGTAGAAGGGAAATTCCATTAAAAAAGGAGAATTCTTATTTTAGACTGCAGAAAATGTATTGAAAATGTACATGAACTGCCTTCAGTGTTACAATGTACAAATAAGCTGTAATTCAGCTTATTGTATGTATATAAAGAGAAGTTTTCAAAAATCACAAGGTAAGTGAGGTTTCTGTGGTCCTAGAATATATTCTTCATACACAATTCCTTGTGCCTTTTTTCCTCATAAACTGGCACTGCTTTTTGAGTCTTGTTGAGAACAGATTTTCTTCTTTGAAGTTTGCAAAGGGAGGAGAGGGATACTTTTAAGAACTTCATATGTGTGTTCTTGTCCTGTAAACTTAGGTAATACTTTTGCACAAGACCCTTGGCAAACCATTTAGTGGACAAAATCAGCACAGAGTTTCTCTAATTCTGCCTTTTTAAGCCCAGGGACGACCTAGTCCATGATTTCAAATGTCACCTCTGTGTTAGCTCACAATATATCTCAGGTAAGGCATATCACACTGTGCACAAGTTCTTGTCAGCATTTCATTTTGTGTCAGTACAATATTTGAGAACAGTTTCCCTGAACAGCCAGCTCAAGCAAAGACAGCAACAACAAAAAATTCAATGGAGTGCTTTTCCAGAGGCATTCTCCCTCCTGCTGCAAATAGAAATCATCATTTGATGGCAAAGTGATTTCTTTTCTCTCAAATGCACTTTATTGGCAGCAATGTAATTTATATCAAGCAAGCAGTGAGTTTTATCCATTTATAGCATCTGAAGATTATTTTTGTACCCAACATGAACATTTTTTTCATGTTTTGGTCTTTTGTATACAGCTACATTACTTTGATTATTAGAACCTTACCTAAAAAATATCTTTTGCTCAATTAGAGCTAGTTTTACTAGTTACTTAATACATTTTTTCTTCTTTTCATTATGATCTATGGCTGAATATCTGGTGTGTTAGTTTGGATTTTTTCCCTTCTTTTTAATTGTTGTGGAAACCAACAAATGTATTAATAGGAGCTGATTAAGAAGGAGCATTTGGTATGTTATTGATAGGAGATCTCTATAGAATATCTGAGGATTTTTTGGAATTCTATATTCTATAAAGAATACCTGAAGGGAGATATCTGAGGATGACCTTTTCTCATATAAATTAACTTTTCTTCAACTTACAATATCAGCTGTAAACAGGAATCCACATCTACACTTGTAGGCATCTGAGCCTGTCTACATCCTCATGTGGTACAAACATGCCTCAGTGTTATCAATCACATCATGTGAATTAATAAAACACATGGGACTTGGCTCTTCTAAAATTTAAAATAATAATCAGTTTAATATTTCTAAAAAAATTAAGACCTTTCAATATAATGAGGGTTGCAATGAATTTATTTACATTTTGTGTGTTTTTCATTCCCACAGCTTTTCTGGATGAAACTCAATCACTTTATTTTTGCTCTGTTTTAATATAACATAAATCAGTTGCTTACATGTAGTTTAAACTTTAATGTGATAATGTGTAGCCTTTGCTCAGGTAATGTTCAGTTTTGTGTTTTCTTGAAACCATATTGCTTGAAGTGGCAGATAGCTAAGAGTACACAGAGAAGAATGTGTTGAGCCACATACATCCTGTGAACTTTGATGGGAGATTGCTCATTTATTGTTTTGAAAAGGTTCCCCAACAAGTTAAGAAAGCAAGGTGATTTTAGAAAAATATAGGCTGGAAACAATATAAGTTGCTGTCTAAGAGATGGCTTAGAATGCCAGCTAATACACTGAAATTACAAAATAAGCTGTTTTAATTACAAAATAAGCTGTGATTGTTACAATAAAATATCAAGGATATTAGCATTCAGGTTCAAAACATAATGCTAAAGTAGTAAGACAAGTAGTGAGATTAAACAAAAACAGTATTCATGAGAAAAAAAAAAAAGTCTGCAGACTAATCTGTATAGGACTTAGATTTTTCCTTAGTTATTTTATGAATCACAGATTTTTCAACTTCTGCAAGACCCATTTTAAGTCCCCTAAATGATACTGCTTTCCACATCTAGAAACATGGAAGTGTTTATGGGTTTATATTGATCCTTTGTTTCTGTCACTAGGCTTTTGCTCATTCTTGGAACGCTTTAGAGCCATTTGAATTTTCATTTACTATTTACTCTGAAATCAGCTCTGCATTCTGTATAATGCACTTTTCATTAACTCTTGTTTGTGCTTAACACAGTAATGAACTTTACCATGGGCTTGATTGACCTGTTGGTTGGTTTTTGTTGGGACCTATTCCCACCTTTATTAGCCAATTCTTAGTATTTCTGATTACAATATAGCAGTCACAAAAAAAAGCCAAAAATCTAAAAAATATGTCAGAATTTGTGTTATTACTGTTTCCACATTTTGTTTCAGCTGCATTAGAATGGCTTTGATGTAGCACTAGGAAATAACAAGCAAATAAAGCTGGGTGATGTCTTAGAGAAGTTGTATAGATTTTAAACATTATCACATGTCATTGGCAAAGCAATAAATACATATTGCCCTTGACTCTCCAAAAAAAGAGGAGGAATTCAGTTCCTGTTCTTAACAGTTGCTGTATTTCTTGACCACTAAGCAGAACACTAAGAATCTGTTTGAGAAGTATTTAAATAAGTGTTTACACAAAAGTGAGAGTTGTTAGGTTGCACCAAATACCTTGCCAGCTCCATAATCCAAACACCACACACACATCAGTAACTGCTTTGGAGACATTTAAATAGTATTTCTCTCAGATGGGGCTGGTAAAACAGCTCTGTTCTGTACTTGCAAATGGAAACTTTTAGCTTCAAGGATCACTGGCAACTTACTTCTGTTGTCTGCTGAGAAACTAACACTTCATACTGAGCAGTCGAAAAGAAAAAGTCTGTCTTCTTTTATGCATAACCTGTTCACCCATTGCAGAATGAAGGTGGCTTTTCACAGCAAGTGTCCAAGGAGAGACTCTTGGGTATGGCAGGTTCTCTCACTTTTTATCACTTAGTTTTTTAGCTGATCTGGCAGTGCCACTAATTAATAGCAACAGATTTTGTCAACTGTACCCTTCTGCTGGACTTGTTTTATTTTAAAGAAAACTAAATTATTTCTGCTGTGATAACGGAATTGCCACAAAAAGCATTATAAAAAAATAAAATTTATGTCATGATAAAAGCAGAAAAATGGTTTCAAATTTTATAGTTGAATCTGCTCCTTTCTTTAATTGAGTTCTTTTGCTCAGACATTAATTTCTTCATCCCTTAGCCAGTGTGTGAACTCAGTGGGTGTTCTATTCTCAATAATTGTAGGGATTTTCCCTTCTCCCAGTTCCATCCTACACTTTCCTAGTTTTATTTTTATCCTTCTAAATGTTTCTTTGCCATTTTCATCAGAGATGTGTTATTATAGCTGATATAAATGAGAGCTCTAATCATCATCTTTGTGATTTGTACTCCAGATACTATTTACTCTATAAAAACAATAAACGAAACAAAAAAAAAAAAATCCAAAGAAACAAAAAATACCACCCCAAACCAACCAACCAAACCAAAAAAACCATGCCTAAAAAACCAAACCTGCACACAACCAACCAAAAAACCCAAAGTCCATGTAGATACAACTCATCCCATCTTCCTCATACCAGCCTGTATATGCTTAGACATTAACTTCAGGACCAACAGGAATAATCTTTCCATTTTCACATTTTTTCTTCATCACTGTCAACTCTATCACCACGTTGGTTGTCTTAAGTTTGAAACATAAACATCTGGGATGTGGGTATCTTTCCTATCCCTCTTATCCATACTAAGGTACAGCTTCTTAAGCTGTGCACTGAGCTAAAACTCTGATGCAGGTTCTCCACATTTCAGATAAACCACAACCGGCCTCTTTTCAGCACATGACAAATGTCATCTTGTCTCACTGCTCCCAGTGTTCTGCAAAGATTTTTCTAACATCTCTCTCTGTGTCTTTCCCCAATTCCCCCTCAAAGCATCGAATACAGGCAGTTTGTTTTCAGTTTTATAGTCCTTTACTGTCTGACTTCATGATACCCATTATTCTTCATAAAGTAGAAAAAAAAGTGCCATTAATTTTCTACTTTTTGATTTTCAGATAAGCCCTATTGTACTTTCTCCTGTGCTGCCTGTAATGACTGTGAAGTACCTCATTATCCTCCTCCAAGTCAGTCATTCAGACTTCTCCAGTCTATGTATAGAGAGCTTAGACGCATATATTGCCTGCTATCATGACAGGTATTTCCTATCAGTCTGTCACTGTCATCTCTCCTCTTACACAGGGCTATCATCTCCCTCAGTGTCTGTGCAGTGCTGACAGCACAGTCCTGGTCAGCATCTCGGGAGCCTTTGTGCACTTGCAGGGATTCCCATGTTACTGCTGCTGCCACTGCTTCCAAGTCTTCCATCACCTGTGTGATTTACCATAAGCATTGAAGTCCTTCATTCCAACAGGAAAAAATCTGGCCTTAAAATTAATTTTCCTGTATTACTGATTCAGCTGTTTTTCACAGTCTGCCCTTTCAGAGGGCAAACCATGCTCTTCTTCTTTGGCCTCAGTTTACTGAAATTGCAGAGCACACACATCTCCATCACATCTAATAGGCCTCCACTATTTTCAGTCTACAAGAAATATTTGTAAATGTCTCAAAAAAAAAGCTTTTTTTTTAAAGGTAAGACCAAAAGAGATGATTTAAAGGATATTCAAAAAGCCTTTGACACAGTCCACACAGTCCTTCATGAGCGATTATTAAGAAAACTTAATAGTTCTAGGTGAGAGTTAAAGTTCCATAAGTTAGAAATGAGACAGAAGACAGAGTATGCATATATTGGAGTATATTGTCAATTTTCAGCATGGCAAAAGGTTAACGTTTCTGTCTCCTCCTGACCTGTACATTAAATACCATTGTTTAATATATTTATTAATGAGCTGGAAAGTGGGATGAAGGATATCACATGTTTCAGAATTTAAAGATAACTAGAAAACTTATTTAGCCTTGTAAAGATTAGAGATGACTTTGAGGCATTTCAAAGGAAGGTGGAATAGTAAGTACACAAATGCCATAGTGGTAGAAGAAAGATGGTGCTGGTTAATATGATACATACTGTTGGAGTAATTTAACTGCACATACTGATGATGTAACTGTTTCCACCAATTTTTCTAAGCATTATCACAGTGTTGTAGAGGAAACACGCTGTATCTTATAGCAAGCACATCTTTTCTTGGTCTGCAGTAAAAAGAAACAATCTAAGATTTATGAAAGGTGAGAAGTGTGAAGACAAAAACATTATAATACCAATTTTGTTTTGGTCTGTGATCTGATAATGTTATATGGAATTTGGGATGTTTCGTTCTAATCTAAAAGTAGCATTCAGTAGCCTGAAGAAGGAGCACTTTTTTTCCCCCTCTCTCCACTTCTGTTATGCACTCCAGCTATTTCAGACCTACATTGTGTCTTTATGAAACTCCAAGGAAAACTGTATTTAGAAAGCTATAGAGAAGTGTGGCTTCATATCTGTTCATGTATGTATCTTCATGAGAGTCTGCTCTATGTAATAGTTTTTGTCAGTGAGGTATTATTTCCAAACCAGGGTAATTTATTTTCTACATAAAATATATTCTTATTACGAGTGCCATTTAGGTTGTTTCTAAAAAATATTAGCAGAAAATTTAATAATAATAATGACAATAATAATTTCTTAGTTTAGGAAAAATTAAAAAGATTGGGTTTAATGTTTGTGAAATTTCTTTACTCCCTTAATCTTGAGCGGATAGAAGAAGCTTGTCATTTGAAAAAGCTGATGGAGCTTTGGTTCCTCAAGACCATGATACCAGGTTATTTACCCAAATCATTCACCCAAACTACACTAGAGCTGTCTTTGTACAGATAAGTGAATTATCTTTTTAATATATGTATATGTATGCACATTCTTGTGAATTGTCTGTAGAGGCTTTTCATATTTTACTTACTTCTATATGCCTATTTCTGCTTTAATCTCAGTCCCTCAGTCCTTTCCTGTTGTACAGTTTTATGACTCTAGACTTTATTGGGAGCAAATTATACCACAGCCTCTTCATTGTTCATGTTCCTGGAGCAGTGTGTTAGTTGCAGCCTCTCTATAAATGCATAGAAAGCTCTTATTTTTTATACCCTAAGTCTCTTCTCCCTGGAGCAAGTGCGTTGATATCTTTGCACAATTCCTGCCATAAATGTGATCCCCTCATTTAGTTGTGTAAATGAGAAGGATTTTACCTGAATTATGAATTTCACCTGAGCTGTGCAACATAGGAAAGCATGAGACTTTGTATCAGACCCCTTTCACTCCACTCTTTCCAAGCTTGGATGAGATGTCTGAGAAAATCTTTGTTTGTCCTATTTGCCAAAGTAGTCATAGCTCAGGCATTCCAAGTATTGTATCTGTTCTGGGTTTTTTCTTTTTTTCTTCTGTATCCTGTCTTACTGTGACTAGAGCAGTCTGTGCTTGTGCATAAACTGGATTTCTACTCCACAGAACATCATCTGTTCTTGATTAAAGAATGTGTAAATCTCATCAGATTAATAGTAGGTAGGCTAGGCCAGGATCCTAAAAGATGAATGCCAGGATTTGTTGGATGCAAGCCATAGCAACTCCATTATGATCCAATCTGGAGGGATAAGAAGTATAAAGATTAAAACTCCAATCCCAAAATCGCTTGACACTGTCCTGTTTTTAGAAAGGACATAGTATTGCCTTCTGTTTGCAGTGAATAACCTATCTGTTTCAGTATAGTCTCTGTCCTCAAACTTTGCCTTACTGATACTTCCCCAACCATCTTCTTTCCTTGGGATTCTTTCCTTTAAGAATTTCATACTTTTTAAATGAGACATTTTCTTCTCTTAAGAAAATGTATTTAGGTATGCTAACCTCTTTAATCAGCTAAACACTCAACCCTTGTCCATGTAGACATACTTTAAAGACATACTTTTGCACTTCTGTAGATCCTTGGGCTAGAGGTTGTAATTAATGTAATTAATCATACAATTGTGTTTGGTGAGAAATAAGTGTGTGAGGAACTCATAAACTAGCAACAGAATGAAGAATTTAGCAGATATGAATACAGATGTGTGCTAACACATGACAGGATGTCTGGAAATTCACTACAAAATATTGATTATTCTCCAAATAATAGAATTCCTGGTTTCCATTTCATTTTGTACTTAAAATTCAAGAAAAATCCTATTTTACTTACTGTGAGAAATTTCTTTTCCAAGTACACAGGCAAAGAGTGCCAGTACCATTCTGTGAATCTGAACAGTACCAGACTACAAGGTGAACACACTGCAGTTTCTTTATTTGTGGTGGATGATGCACATCTTCAGTTGGACTTTTGTCACCTTGTGTACTGAAACTACAGACAGTTCACATTTAGAGAGCTGGGTCTTTTCTTGATGTGTGTGCCGATCATAAACTGCTAAATACTTCAGGAAAAAAGCCTCTTGTTTTGATTGCATAATTAATTGCAAAGATTCAGATAAAATAAGAAAGCAAAAATAGAAACAAAATATTTTAGATTTTGAAATAAGACATACTGTCACTGTCTGATGTCAGCTATTTTTAAAGCTTGTTAGGTTGAGTAGTAATTCCAGTTAATATATATAGTCCTTTAGACTGAAAATATTCTTCAGTTTGTCCAATTGACTAAATTTCTCTATGAATCAGCAGCCTGCTGGCTCCCTGTTTCTGTTGAATCATTCTGCCATATCTGCTTAACAGAGGAGGATGCAATGTCAGCTACAGAAATTTCTGGAAAATTTCTGTAAGTTTTTAATTAATAATTTCTTGGATTTGTAATTGCTCAACAGGTATATATGCCTGAAAGACCATTTTCTTTATTAAACAAGTCAGTAGCAGCATATATTGACTCTTTACTTATTTTTGATATAACTTCTGGAAGAAAAAAATACCATGTATGAAAAAGAAACTATTTATTGCTAATTTTATTTGTGATATTCATATTTTCATGAACTTTTTCCAATGTAACTTGAGAACATTTTGTAATTTTGTTATGTGTTCCATTTTTGTTGTCTCTTATATTTGGGTTATTTACGTCTGTTGGACTGATTTGAAAGTTGTCCACTTTTACAAGTATATTTAATAGTAGGAGCAGTGTAAAAAGAAAGCCAGGAGTGACTCTATTTCTGGCAGGATGGGGAAGTGTCCTACACAGCATTTTTCACACTTCTGAGCAGTGTCCTCTCGACCTTCAATTTAATGTTGAGACAGTCACTCTTTTCCAAGAACCGATTGCTCAATCATTTTACCAAGTGGTCACATCTTTAGGAAGCAAGAAGCATGCACCAGAAGGAATGACTTAGTGTTGGACTTCAAAGCTTTGTGCTTTGCAAGTTCCTTTATGTTTAGAAAAGCTGGAAAAGCAATTTGTGGAGGGCTTTGCATGTGACAGCTTTTAAGAAAAAAGAGATTACCCACAAGTTCTCTGAATACCATCATGGGTGGGGAAATTCAGAGGCACTTAATGCACTCTTCACTCCAGCTGTGACATGCAGGTAGCAGGAGCACCCCATGGTTGGATGTGTTGTGTTCTCATGGGTATCACAGCGCTGCATTGGGTACTCCTGCAGCGTGGGGCCTTGCTTTAGTGCTTTCACTACAGCTTTTGGTGTGGAAAATAAATCATATTCAACTGAAAGTGTTTCACAGCTCCACAGATGAAAAGGGAAAAGTGTTTCTTAGACATGTTGCACAGATGTGTGTCATCACTTGCGCTTCCTCGTAAGATAGGTCTTGAGTAAACTTCGTAGAGCTACAGCTGGTAATGCATGCACCATGTCCTCTGGCTGAAATGTGGTCTGTCTCTGCATATCTTTGTATCAGCGCAAAATTGAGGCCTCTAAGTTCATTGTTTATATCCAGAGGAATATGAGCATAGGTGATACTGAAGCCAGGTCCTAATAGCCTGTGTTCCTTCCAGGTGTGTTATGAAAGGTGGGCAGAGTAAGATGATAAGACACAATAAAAAAAGTTGAGATACTTTCCTTTTACATTCTCCCAGCAATGGTAGGCTCAAGAACCCTTTGTATTCAAAAGCTTGAAATAGTTGTTAAATCTATGGATTAATAAGTTTATGTTTTAAAACATGCAGAGTTTGGGTTTTTCCTTGCTTGTTCTGTCAAAATTAGTGGGTTTTTTGTATCTTGAATGTATTTACGTCTTATTTCCAGGCATTCAAATTTGTTAAACTTCGAAGAATATTAAGAGAGAACAATGTCAACATTCATATCACAGAATCAGACTTCTCAGATCCAGCTAATACTCTTTGACTGTGTTTTAGAAGCTGCAGATCAACTTCTTCAGCAGCTGAAACCTGGCAGATTTAAATGAGATTTATAACATTATTTAGTTACAGTGAAATCTTTTAAAGTTCTGTATCATAATTATGAGTGATTTCATGTACCAGTAAATCTCTGCACAAAACCTTGCAGGACGTGACTGGTATCTCCCTCTAGCTGCCTTGTGTGTCTCTCTCTCACTCTTATTCAATCCATTCTCCTGTTTTCCTAGACCATTACCTAATGATGTTGGGAGTAAGGACATTATTTTCAGGATCTTGTTTGCCATGTAGTTTGACTCTTAGAGATGGAACATGCCCAAACATCTCTTTCAAGAAGACAGATTTTGTTTCTGTAATCAGCTGGGAAATATCCTGGTGAAGAACTTTGTTTATATCCTCCAGATATACCAAAACCCATAAAAACCTTTTCTCTGATAGATGTTTTGCTGTACAGTATTGAATTATAAAAAACTATAATACCATCTAGAAGGCTTATATAAATTTTAAGTATCACTAATGAAATGCTCAAAATCTGAAAGGTAAGGTTTTCTTCCCTGCTCTGTTGAAGTTTTTTCTGATGAGTAGACAAAGAATTACAATATAGAGTTACAACAATTTGCCTTTTCAAAAATTTTGTCTTTTAAAGTAATAATTCAGATTTATCCAGTGCATTTTAATTCTCCATAGGAAAAAAATTGAAGATGTTAAAGTTAATCAATGCTGAGCTAATGGAGATCTGTTCCCAGTTTTATCCTGCAAATCTTCTGAAGGCAGAAGTTTCTATCTGCCTTGGAAACTTACCAATAAGAATTTATTTAGGACATTGCTTACTAGTATCCCAGCAAAAAAAGTCACCTAACTTGATTTGCTCTGAGTAAAAAGAAAAGAGAAAAAAAGAGCCTTCATTCAAGAATTAATTTTAGTACCATTTACTCTCTGTGCACACTTTATGTTTAGATGCCATTTATAAATATCTTACTACCATTTGTTAAATTTTATGACAATTTTTGCCATGCCTGATGACTGTAACTCATGCATTATACATGCACACGTATTTTAACAATATTTGCATCTTATAATATGCTTTCTAACGACTTGTCATAGACTCATCAGTTAAACATTTATTTTACAAATGCATTTTGTAATATGCTATGGTAATAAACTATAAAAAAGGTATCCCACCTTGTAATATTTTCAGATGGATGAATAATGCATTACAAATTCTACCTTCATTTAAAACATGACCTCTATTCTGATGAAATCTGATACATTGTCTGGATTTATGGTGATCACTGAGTTGTGTGAGGTGCTGTCAGTCTACTTTCTGATTAATTTTCCTAGTTGATAAATTAGAATTAATCTGTAAATATTTACAAAATAATACGGTTTATTTTTTTTTCAGTTATTTTGTTTTTATCCACCTGATTAATTTAAACCAAATGTACCAACCCCCATCTAGCTGGGAACTAATTCTCATTCAAATAATTACTGGAAATTCAATTCGGTTCTGAAATTGATTATCCAAATCATGACTGTGCTTTTGCTGGCTGCCTAAGTTTGTCATATGTATCTCTAAAGAGGCTACTGTCACATCTAATCTAATGAGCTCCATAAAGCTGAAGGGTACAAAATACTGGGAAATTTTATAGTGAGCTATTTCACAATAAAAACATGTACTTTACTACTTGCTATTTTAAATTTCACCTACATCTGATTTCACATACTTTTTTAATTCATGGAACTTCATTCAAACCAAAGTTGTGCTTAAATAGCTATTGCCATCATAGTCAACCCGCTTTCTGCCTTCCTGAAACATCATGCTGATTTTTTCAATAGTTTTTAATATGGATGTTCATACCTAAGATTCTCTGGCTGATTTCTCTCTGTGTGTGCACACATGTGTAGATTGTAATATTTTCATATTTTTGATAGTTTTATTTCACCAGAGATTTTTTTTCTTCAAAACTGAAGTGAAAGAAGGGAATTTGAGGGTTGTTTGGTTGATGGGTTTGTTTACATGGGCTATCTGGTGATAGAACAAAATGATTGAGGATTTCAGCATTGTTCTTCATTAGTTATCCTCCCATCTCTGAAGAAAAACTGAAGTGTCTGGCAGTTTTACTTTTGCTGTTTGCCTGGAAGTAGTTTTAGGGCATTGCATCTCTGTGATGCTGTCTGAATGTGTGAAGTCAATACAGAGTAGTCTGGTTTTACATCTATTTAACATAAATACAAATGACTACTTCAGGTGCATACTAAGGAGAAGTCAATGTTAGATAATTGGTCTCTTGGAAGAGGGGTTTATTGCACCAGACAATAGAAGGTTACACCTTGTCTCTGCCTTTCACCTTAATAGTCCAGGCTCAAGGGCCTTTTTGTCACCATTCATAGTCAAGGCACTTTTAGTCAACACATCGTTGTCAACACATAGTCAACACAGCTTTAAGAGACAAATTATGCAATCTGATTTAGACATCTAATTAGGATTTAATGAATTGTGCCACAGAAATGCCTATTTTTCTCCTTTGATTACTTCAGATGACTATTTCAGATTTAGATTGTAGTGCAGACTTTTTGCATTTGGTAGAGCGATATCCCCCATTACCACTTCTATTTTTTTCTTTAATTTCTTCTAAATAAATTACTGCCTATGAAATGAGCTGGACTTATTGTCAATTGAGTTTTACCTATTACAACGGGGCCTTTTAGTCCACATTCTACATAATCAAACATACTCAGGATTGTCTAAATTCTGTTACAGAGGCCTCCCTGCTCAGGGAGAGAATTATACAGAATTATTATTTCTGTTTCATGTTACCTTTTTTTTTTTTTCCCCCTAGTGTTTATCATTAGTTGAAAGCAAACAACTAGTTCTAATTTAGATACTGGGTTCAGGTGATGTGGCTTCTATCCCATAGCATCATGGGTAGGAAATACTCATTCCACATGGGCTCCATGGAACTTAAGACTAGTCATCCTAGTCATCTAAGTACTGAAATGGGCTTGATAATGGCAAAGTATTTAGTGTTCTACCCCAAATGCCTTAGCCATCACTTCTCCCACTCTTTGGGGGGAATTCAAACAAAATTTCCTGGCTTTTTCTATTAAAAAAATAAAATGCAGCAGTCATTGTTTTGTTGGAAAATTCTGCCTATTATTTCCTGATGGTTGTTTCTCTTAGAATCGTGTTGCATTCTTTGCTTGTCTTTGAGATTACGAGTTTGATCGCTTTGTTTATTAGGAGTACAGTGACTTTTAGAGTGAATTTTATACCAAAGTGTTTAATGTTTAACTGGTTTAGTGGATTTCCTAGCTTCAACTGCGTACAGATTCTTTGAATACATTAAAATATTGTTATATCTTGGTAGTTCCTTAATTCTCATCTGTTATACAATCTCATCTATTATAAGTCACATTATGGTTGCACAAGAAATGAAGTAAACATCTGTATTTAGTGATGGGAATTTCATTCCTTTAGGTTTGCTCGGAAAGCACAGAGATTCCACACTTTGCTGTATTTCTTGGCAACTGGTCATTCTTTAACATAAATCAAATATGTGCAATAGATGTGCTTCTGTTATTATTTGACTGTTTTAAGATTTCTGTAGTTCAGATTCATTACTTTCCTTGTGTTCTTGGAATTCCTTTTGTTGATTTCCGTTATAGAAAAGCCTATGAAGCACACTCTAGAAATTTGGTTTTCCACATTGCATATCTTTTTATATGTGAACATCCACAAGTGTGTATTTACATAGCTATCAGGTGCAATCTTAGTACAGATAGTAAACTGCAGGGTTGTTAATCATGCACGATTCTCAACTGAACTTTACTAGCCTCCTTCCTTCTATTTTTACAAGTCTCTGCTGTTAACACTACCAGTAATATTATTGTCTTTTTTTTTTAATTTTTCATATAAAATTTTTCAAATGCATTGTGATTTGTGGGCCAGGAGAGAGAATGTCTGATCCAAAATTAGTTGCAAATTCAGTGTCTTGCCCCTTACTGAAGCCAAGAATATGGTTTTTATAAAAATATAAAATATATATATTCATTTTATATCATGGGTTAAGAATAGGTTCTAGCTGCCTAGTAGATCACACACATGATTTAAGTCCTGCAAAGTTAAGATGCAGTAGTTTACAGTATTTATATGCATAAAAAATATTTTAAGGTTATTTTGGTATTGCTAAGATATAAAAGTTAGCAAGCTTCCTCAAAGGTACATGATTTTAAAAATTACCTTTATAGAAGGAAAAAAAGCTCTGTGGTGCATTGTAGTACCTTTTAGAAGATTTTAAAGTTCGCTTTTTTATATATAATTCACATTTCCTATATACATAGTGATGTGTTTTTGTATAAAGGTTCCATTCTAGTTTTGTTTGGGAGAATCATCAATTGTGTATGGTTTCTCCATTTGTGAATAATATGGTGACTCCAAACTCGCACCAATGAAACCATCATGCTTTTCATATCATGTATGGTATATAACATACAGACAGACTTACACTGAGGTAGAGGATGATACTGAAAATCTCTTCCCTCTAGGCTTGAAAAATGACAAAAAAAGTAGAAGACACTTTTTGTGCCTTGGGAAAAACAGATCAAGAAATTAAAACTCCAGTCATTACCAATAACCTTAAAATGTGTTTTAATGTGCTGCAGCTTCAGTTACCTTCAGCTGAAGCTTCTCTATTTTAGCTTACAGGGTCTTGTGACCTCAGCCCATAGCAGAGTTTCAACAGTAATAGCGACAGCCATCTTGGATAAATGTAAGTGAATTTTTTCCTCATTTCTATAGTTTCTCTCCCTCACATGCACTTTTGGAGTTTTGTTTTTCACTCAGGATGTAGACAGTATTCCTGACAACACTTCTGCTCTGTGCCAAGTAGCATGATTGACACAAAGTACGAGTAAACCATCTAAGTGGGATTTCTTGCCTTTTAAATGTCACAGTATGAGACTCATCCTGTGCTTTTGAAATGCCAGTATGATGGCCATGCAAACTTTACTTTACCTGCAGCTAACTTGATGGTAGTTTTCATTATCAGCCAGGATTAATCTGCAAAAAGTGAAGCGGTACAAAAAGATTTTGGCCATATAATCTTGTTTTAGTTAATGCAAAGGATGAAATCTAGGAGAATTCAGAGAATATTTTTTTAAGGACAGGTTTGCCTTCTTCAGTCAGCTTTATCATTTCAGTTCTGCTTCACGTCAGATTGTGGTAATCCATTTCCAAACTTAGCTCTGCATTCACTAACTATTGCATAAATCTGGAGCTGGGAAAGGCTACGCATTATACATACTACCTCTGTAACAACTTCCAGAAATATAAATTGAGGAATTAAGGACATCTTTCTACTATTGGTTTCTGAAGAATACAACATACAGCAGTCATTTTTTATTTCAATAGTCATCATGCTGTTGTATTGGGGAGACAGAAGAAAATAGAAATAGAGTTATTAGTTCAGAAAGTCCTGTCCTGTGTACTGATAGCCTGAAGAAGCTGGCATTTGGTAGGAACTTAAAAAAGATAGCTGGACTTCTTTGGTACTTAGTCCTGAGTTGGCCTTTGTCTGAATTCACCATTTCTGAATAAAGTAGCATCCTTGGCCTGTTAAATCACTGTGCCACCCCTCCGTTTTCTGTTTGTTCATATACCTAATTCATTTCTATTAATTTTCTATTTGTTACAGATATGTAACATCATACTTAAAGTTCCAGGGTTTTATTTACATGTAAATAGTTGCCTTGTAGCTCTGTAGCTACAGTAGTACCTTCTTAATGATCTAGCTGTGTTAGCTGAGCACATGATTGTTCAAATGCAGCCTGGTACCTTCATGAGGTTTCATAGGATGTCTCTGTTCACAAACTGTATGAGATGAAGGGACACACCTATGGAGCAGTTAAGGCTAAAGCCAGCAGAAGTGGATCTGCCTCCATCCATTTATCTTACAAACAGGACATTCAGAGATTGATACTGGGCTGTCTTGGTGTTTTACCCGCAAACCTGTAGTCAGCTTAAAAAGTCATTAGAATTCCAATCTTCTAGCAAATATGTGGTTATGGTAATGCCTCTGTAATAATTGTGAGACCAAATCATATGTATAGCAGAGCCTGGAAGCTGTAAGAGTAGAAGTACTTGTACTGAAACCAGTTTATTATCTTGAATTCTTTAATTGACTCAAACTTTGTGTGCCATGTAGGAGGGAGTGGGCGCTGCTATCATCTGCACACAGGAATGAAGCAGTAAAAGAAATATCATGCCTAGGATCTATTCTTTTTGACTAAAACTCTATGAATGAAAAAAGGTGTAAAAAATGTTGGCTTGGCTACCAGTTCTGAGGAGGAATACACCAAATAATGAGGAATAATTCCTAAAGTTTCTCTGAGGAAACAGTTTAGTAGAAATCTGTGCAAACCCTGAGGACCAATGTCCTCAAAGGTAAAGTCTTTTTATAATAATTAGCATAAATATTAATTTAATTTCAAAAGAAGAGAAGGTGTTCTTACATTTGTCATTGCAAAGCTGAGTTAATGAAAGCGCTTTGCAACCACTGTCAATGGGAAGTATGTATAGATTTTAAATGTGTTTGCATATAAAATAAAAACTCAATTTCTGAGGAATTTCACAAGATCAGCACTCTAATGACAGCAGTTTAAAACTCAGCCTTATCTACATGCTCATCAAATACCAGTTATTTTGTTGGAGCCATGTATGCCAACATAAATTCATTGCCACTCCAGGCTCAGCCCTGTACTTGTTCTTTTTGACACTGGTGGTTTATGTGACACCTCTGTCCCATTAAGTGATGTGATCCTTACGTACAAGAATGATCCCCTGCTTTGATAACTGTCTCCATCTTGTAACAACATCAAGATTATTGAAATAATAGAATGATAATGTGACTCCATAGATCTTGTTAAAACACATAGTTTTAACTCCCTTCATAATAGATAGTTAGAGTGTGGTTTACTTCCTATTTTTATTATTTATGTACCTCTTCCAGTTGTCTGTGAACAGGGGAGACAGATAAAAGTTAAAAGAATGTGTATATATATTTCAAACTTTGGGGCTTTTAAACTACAATATGTAGCATGTTTAACATTTGGTATATATATAAATAGTATGTAAAATATGCCTGGATTTATAAATATGTTTAACTGCCATATTGGGGCTTGGATATAGCTCATCATTCAACACTTTGCTATGTTATGTGGAACTTTAAAATACAGTAGAAAGGATTTTGTGAAGATTATATTATAGATAGTGTGATGGAGCATGCTGGGAAGTCATACATTGTGAAAAAGCTTGCTATGAAATGGTTTAAGATACCAAAAAGCCAGATGCTCACAAATCCAACCTGCTAACCTTTTGGCCAATAGATACAACGTTATGTACTTCATACGTGATACTAGCTTCTAGGAATCTCAGTTTCTTTTCTATGCTACGCTGTCATGCTTCCACAAGGATACCCTAGCACAAGAGGCATTTGTGCTCCATAGTAAAAACCTGAGGATTTTGTAGATATACTGAAGTAACACAGGTACCTGCAGTGTTGCAGTCATAAATATTTCGTTACATTATTCTAATGGTTCTTCGTAGTTGCCTTTAAATCCTCAATGTATAAAAGGCAAAGAAATGTTAGACGCCAAAGAACTAAATCCATTCCCACAGTGTATGTTACTGCAAATATAGATTTTATTCAGCCTGAAATCTCCTTTCTTTTAATGATCCATGGGCACCGAAGTCTAGACGGTTGGAGTGAGTTGAGGGTTGTGCAGGTGATTTTTCTCAAAGACCTGTGCGCTCTGCTGCCACCAGATTCATTTCCAGAACCCACTCATTGTGCTGTTACCTACAAAGTAACAGGGAACTGAGAAATAACTGAGAAATGTTCATTTCTCAGTGTCTTTGCATCCTAAATTGGAAGATTTGCTTTGACATAATGCAACAATTGACACTGTAGCTTGCTTCAAAACTCATTTATTTAAGGAGTTGCTTTAGGACCTCTTACATTGGAAAAAATTTAGCAAGATCATGGCTCTTGGCACTTTAATGAGTTTGCTGTTGAGAAGCTCCCAGCAGTGTCTTGGTCATCACTACTGACTACAAACAGATAGAGAGACAGATAGATGTGTGTATATACTTATTTTTAAGCAGGCACTAAAGCTTTCCTCTTCCCAAAGTAAAGGTAAATAGTCAGCTTAAACCTCTTCAGTAACTCTATAAACAAGAAGATGCCAACAGCATGTCCTCTTTTCTATTACCTGTCTGTGTTCTCCTTCCATGTGTAAATCCTGCTCTAATTTCTTTGTGTTTGTTGCCACTATCTGATATTTATACAGAGTTCACAAAGTTTGTAGAGAAAAAAATAATCCAACTTAATAATCTTTAACTTGTCTTTTAATTGATTCAACCATTCATATTTCTACTTTTCCTCTCTTTAAATATTTTTTTTAGCCATTATGACTTGTGACAGAGTCTGAATGCCCATAATTTAGAAAAACTCTTCAGAGAACATGAGCTGGAGATTTTTTACCAGATTGATAAAATTATGTTTTTTTGTCCTCAGTTGGGTTTGCCATGGTTGGGAATAGTAAGTATTCCCACTTAAAGAAGCAAAAGTGTAGTGAAAATTGTGAAATCTTTTACAATTTTAGTGTGTCAGTATCAGTAGTAATAAAACTGATCCAGCATTGAACATTTCATTAGAGATTCATTAAGTATTCCATTTATAACATTTTTATTGTGACTTTTCAGTACTAAAATGCTCTGAAATTTATTGTAGTAATTTTGGGTCAAAAAATATGATTTTGAAGAAGTTGAAACATTCCTACATTTTCAAAACAACATTATTAATACTAGTTTTTCAAGCTTGCATAATGTCAAAATCAGGTTCATCTCAAAGCAAAACTTCTGCTTTGGAATTTCTTTCACTAATATTCTTACAAGAACATATTGGAAAAATTTTATTCTAAATGAAAAAAAAGCTGAATTGTTCGTAAACAATGTTTTTAACCCTTCAGAACTGCTTGTGAATCACATAAGTTGCTTTTCATGCTATTGTCTAATGCTCATGTTTTATAGTGCAGAGCTGGATTGTTCTTCTGCCCATTTGGGCATGAGCAAAACTTTGCTATAGGACCTGCAAAGCTTAGTTACATTTTAGTCTTGTTTTATGAAACACTAGTTTTGAACCTCCTTGAATTTCTGGATGGAAAATGTTTTTCAGTTATCATTTTTAATTTAAAGGCAAGTCTGAGGCTCTTCTTACAGACTTGAAGAGCTGTGGATGCTCTGGTATCATGCAGAAGGTGAGACATGATCTTTTCATCAGGAGCACTGTAAACAGTGTATATACGTGAACTGTAATAATGTCCTTGGTCAAAAGGAAAATATTCAGGGTCATGCAGCATTTAAATGAATATGTCTGGGTTTTGGTAAGCCCAGCTCTGGAAACAACCCTCATTCCTGAGGTCATTTCTTGGGGCAGCTGTTGCTGCTGTCAAACTTGGGGGCAAAGCTGGAGCTGAGTTAGGATTACTGGTGATTTGAGAGGTGGGTCAGGTGTTTGGGTACAAATGTACATTTTCTTATGTTCGTAAGATACAGTCCAGTGTAAAAAAAATTACTGATAAAGTTTTAATTGATTTGGCAAGAAATCAGTAAGAGAATAGTAGAAAAGCATGTTATAGCCATTTCATTCCACAATACATATTTTGGTGGTGAATGGCATTATTTTTTCATCATAAATTATATCTTTGCAAAACATTTACGTATTTTTATACTTGTATGTATATGTCTACAGATAATAATTGGCTTTAATTGATGCAGAGAAGGTTTGTGTTAAATGTCCAATAATTCTGGGAAATAAGCAAAGTAAGAAAGTGCTGGATTAGGAGGTGTTGTGGAATTCCCTCTGGTTAAATTTTGTTTAAATATTTTAGACAAATGTCTGTCAGAAACAAGCCCATTTATTTACATTTGAAGAGGAGGATGTGGTAGCTCACTTGCCAAGCTGTTTTTTTTGTTCTGCAATTTGCATAACAATCTTTTGTCAAGAAATACTTTTGCTTTGTTTTATTTCTTTTAATTAAAGTTCAAATTAACTTGCTATTCAGTGCTTACAACAGTTATGCCTGTATGTATATTTAATGAACATCGGTTTGTAAAGTCTTTTCTTGAGTAATCCAAGTAGTGTAACAAAAAGTTACATCTATTTTTCTTATAATAAATGTCTGAATGCCATTAGGGTAGTCTCTGTGTTGTTTCTAAAACTAAATAGAAGTGAGAGGTAAATAGAATTTTATACAGAAAATATTTCTGAATATTTGACATAGAAGTGTATGTCTTAAATGTTGCAAAGGGTTCTATACTTATTTCAAATTTGCACAATGATGTAAGTAATACTGAATTTTCTTAGGCTGAAAGCTTGGTGATTAATTGATTTTGTGTCTAAATAGACAAATAAAAACAAATTCTTCTAGAGCTATAATTTTCAGGGAAACTGTGTTCAGAGAGCTTTGGAAAGTACTGCTTTATTAAATCCTAGGCACTTTCATAAAATAAAGTTTTGAAAATATTTCAAAGAAATAAAGACTTAACAACTTATTGATTTCACAACGAAGGGAGAGGTGTTTCCCCCCACTCCTCCATTTTGAGGCTCTGCTTGCTCTCTGAGTTGCAGGGAGTGAGGGAGTGGGATTCCTGCCCTGCCAGCCTGCGAGCAGGGAGAAGAGCCAGCAGTCAGGCTGCTGCTGCAGCGGGGGAGCCGCTGGCACTGGCCAGCACAGGGCATAGGGGGTCGGTCGGCGTTGATCCAGGGCGGAACGGCTGAGAGAAAAGAGGGAGTTTGGGGAGCCGGCTGGTCAGCCATCGGTCCTGAGCAGTGAGACCCTTCAGTGCAGCTCCCAGCTGGGCTTTCAGGCCCTGCCCAGCTTCTCTCCATTCCCTGGTAAAAGAGGAGGTGGGACATGGCCCTGACCACTGCAGCCTTTGAGTGAAATGCAATAAACCCGACTTCTGTGTATTTTCAAAGAAGTCAACGTTTTCAGTGAAAGAAGTGTCAAAATATTTTCTTTTTTCTTATTTGCTTGTCAGAACTTTTTTTTTTCTAGCAATAACCATTTGGTTTATATTAATTCAGACTTAGGGTGTTGTTTCATACGGTGCTTGGTTTGAAATGTGTTGCTGCTATTTTTGACTGTAAGGAGTTATGCATTCAAAACATCGTCCCTTGTAGGCCTATTAAAGCTCTTCAGTTCCCTATAAATATTGCATCATAAGAACTTTAAAAATATGCATTTTGTTTAGTAGTCCTGGATGTGCTATATATGTTTTTTTTCTGCCAAGCAGCATCCAAGATCTAGTAAATCACAGTTCTGATCATCTTTTGAAAACGTAAATAATACTTCTGTAAACACATAATGGCATCCTTAACAAAAATGCATTATTTAAGAAATATCAAAAATATTTTAAGGTAGGTTGATGAAGATATGTTCAAACAGTGAAATAAACTATAATCAGTATACAAGACTGAAGAAAATATGTTGAAAATATATTGTATCATTTTTATGATTCCTCTTGAGAATGAGTTAGCTCAAATGGAGGTGCTCTGCCAGTTTTATTTAAAGATCTGTACTTAAAAATGACTAATTTTATAGCATGTATTTTCTGTTTATGTGCCTGTCAGTTTTAAACAGCCTTTTATATGTAAATGCATGATGACAGTTCCATATTCTGTGTCATTTCATCACTAGAGTTTTTCATGCTATTGGAATAATCCCTTAACAGATATTTATAGAGTTTTTACTGTTATTTTGACAAATCAGACATTGTTATTAAAGTGATAAAAGAAAGTATTTCTAATGCTTTCTTGCATTAGAAGGTCTAAACTTTTTTTAAAAAAATTATATATGTTTCCTAGTTCTATTTTAGTAAACCTTTTACAGAAATTTTGTCTTTCTAGTTCCATTTGTTATGCTAAAAAAAAAAAACCTGTTCTTGGAACTTGTTCCTAAACAGGTGTATCACTGAAGATCCATCCTTATTGCTCTTTCAGTCATTTCATTGTGACTTCTGCCAGCTGTGTATTCCATTAAGTTAACTAATGAATTTCGTATACTTTACCAGTGCTGGATGTGGCTCCCCTGTTTACCTGTAATTACCAAAGCAAACAAACACTGGTTTATTACCTGTAATATCTATGCTTTGGAAAAGTGGTTCCTTTTCATGGGTGATCCACTCTCAAGGTAACAAGTTTGGAGGATTTCAGCTGTATTGTCCATTTCAGTGCATGCCTAAGCAGTGGCAAAGCATAGAATGGTTTGAGTTTGAAGGGACTTTAAAGATTGTCTGGTTCCAACTCCCTGCCATGGGCAGGGACACCTTGCACTAGACCAGGTTGCTCAAAGCCCCATTCAATCTTACCTTTAACACAGGCTGGGGTATGCACAACCTGTTCCTGTTCCTCACCACCTCACATTTGAGAGTTCCTTCCTGTATCAAAAACTCCCATCTTTCAGTTTAAAGATTTCTTATCACTGCAGGAAGAGTACACTGTAATTTCTGAAGAAATCTTTAAATTTGCTTCATCCCTAGGTAGCGCTTCATATTTTGGTACTAAACCTGTAGACTACAAACAAATTTAAAAAAAAACAAATAAAGTATTTCCATAGTCTTGAAAAAAACCCCAAAACATTGGCAGGTGGCATAGAAAATCAGTGAAAGGACAGAGACACTCACCTGTGTCTAATGAAGGAGGTGACATTTCAGTAAATGGAAGGTACTTAAAGATATGCTGTGTGTTGGCAGTCTCCCAAGACTGCTGATGGAAGTGTTTCTGGGGAAAGGAGCAGTGTATTGAGGAAACTGCTGCTTTGAGCTGTGTGGTGAGAGTGGGACTGAGGACTGGCTAAATGCCTGGTGGGAGGCACCAGGACAGCAGAAACATTCAAACACTACCAGCTGTTGAAACCATGGACAGCTTTCAGGTTGCTCCTTGACAGATATTGCTAAACTATATTTACCCCAGTTTATATGCAGGTTTTTCACCCTAGAGCCCTGTGGCTTTTCAAATGAACTTTCAAAAAGTCCAAATTAATCTGGCCCAACCTAGGGAATTTAATTTTAGGTAGTCTTGTGAGAAGCAAAGTCAGTCTAACCTGTGTCTGCAGTAGCAAACAGAGACAGATTGGACAATGCTGGTTTTACAAGGATGGGACTAGTCAATGGATTTGCACATTGTCTTCTGTTGCCTCTAAAAATGCTCAGGGCAAGCAGACGTATCAGTAAGGTGGTTAAAACATTATTGTACAAACCCTGGTACATAAGATCATATGAAATTGGTAATGTTAATATTCTAATGAGTTCCCTGTCAGGCTCAGGTATCTAATCAGAGACAAAGAGGAGGAGCTTTTGCCATGATAAATTTGTCTGTTTGGCTGAAAGTATTCATGCTAATACTGAAAAATTATTCATGCTAATTACACACCCGGGCAGATCTGACCACAGTCCTGAAACACTGCATTTGATACACAGATAGGTGTGTTCAGATGACCAAACAGCAACACAGATAGCAAAACAAGATCCAGAGTTTCTAGTCATGTATGTATATGGCTGCACTTTCTATAGAACAGAAAAAGTTGAAACCCTCTTATTCATATAACCCATCACAAGACCATGAAATGCTGCAGTGATTTCTACCTGGCTAGAACATTAAAACACACCTTTGCATTACACACCCAAACGACACATAAACAATAAGTACTGACAAATTACTCTAAACTGCACTGCACTGTTTTAAAAGTTTTATTTAATGAAAGTCTCTTTTCAAATTGCTATAGAAGGGTCACATGTAGAAAGGTTCACATAAATGTGAAAAAGTACACAGCAGTTCCCTGGCCTGATGAGTGATTTCTTGCCCTAGTTCTGGCATCTCTTGACAGTCTTGCCCACTGTTTCTGTTTCCTTGTGCTGTTTTAAACTGTGGCTGTTCAGTGGGGAGCACTAATAGTAATGGTTAGAAATGAGTCGGTGACTGCATCATCTCCTTATTCTCTTTGCAGCCAGCTTTACCCATTCATTGTCTTAGTGTACACAAAATTAATTTTCTTGTAGTGAAGAGCTTGAAAGAGCTTGCTTCAGCTGCTCCAAGAAGCAGATAGGCGTGCTACAGACCTGCATTTCATGATTGCTGGTATGGCCCCCTTTTATCACAAACTGATCAAAAGAGCCTGAAGTGGACAGATAAGGGATTTTATTCAACTACCAGACAGGGAAATAGGTGCATTGGATTAATCTCAACACTTCTTGAAAGCCTGAGAATTGTCCACATGTCAGCTGCTCTTTGGGCCAAATGATAGTTTTTATTGCTTAAATTTGACTGAGATCCATCCATTTTACCCAGAGGTAGGAGCAACTAACACCAGGTAATCCCCATGCACTCCTGATAAATGTACATAAAGCTACAGAGTACTTGTCAGCCTTGACAGGGTAAATGGAGAACTGTCCTATTACAGGCTGCTTTGGCTGAGATCAAAAAATGTTTCTTGTATCTCTATCTAAATAATATACATAAGATATGCTACTGATATGCTTGGATATTCTGTTTTCAATCTTCTGCACCTGCAGCATGTGCCTTTGCTATGGCTGCCATGACTCAAAGGAGAAGGGACAGGATTTGGAATGGAAATCTTGGGTATGTTGTGTGTGTCCTGGGCAAGGTGGCATGATACCCAAATCATTGTGATCTGGGGGGTATTACCTTTCTATCTGAAACAGTCCTAAAGTGAGGTTTTTTACATTTTCTGTACAAGAAAGAGCTCTGTAATCCACATGCTGGCCACAGTTTGAGCCTAGAGTAGTTTATGTCAGCTGGAGATAGAATTTTTTTCTGTCATTTGCATCCATATAAAGTTATCTCTATTTTGCTGGTGGTAATAGCTACATGTTGTTTAAGAAATGGGGGGCAGGGAGGAGGGAGATGAGTGGGTAGGAAAAGGAGTAAATCTTTAGACTAGGAAAAATATGTTTTCAAATGTTCATTTTGAAGAAATGTTTTCTTAACATCTAGTTGATCCCAAGCTTAGGCACATTTAGACATACAGCAGCATAGACTGATTCTACATGGGCACACAGAAGCAGCTGGAAGAGCCCTGGTCCCTCCCTTGATGTGGAGCTGGGTTTTCTAAGCATTGTGCAAGGGAAAATTGCACTGCCTTTTCAATAACTTTAAGCTCAGGGAAAAGATGCAGAAAACTATGGCATAAGAGTGCCTCAGTGAACAGACAAGCATCAAGATAGATAGATGTGAAAGTCTGGCAGTGATACATATGTCCTTTAGTCAGACTGGGGCCTGGGGATTCTGTAGCTTTGAAAATCATACTGCACAGAACATGCTGGTCATGCATGGTCTAATAATAGCAATCTCCATAATTCCAAAATAGACCCTGATTCATTCTCCTGTTTTTGCACAAGGTATAATGTTTCATTTTTGTTCCCTGGCTGGTTGGTGAAAAGAGAGGAGCACATTTCAATTCAATGTTTCAAGTATTCAAGATGTAGTTGAGCTGAATTATTTTCTGATTGTATCTGGGTTTTTGTTTACTATATGAAAAGTTTTTTTAGGGGAAAGTGGAGTTTCCACCTTTTTGTATTTACAAGTTTCACACGCTTGAGCTTTAAACTGGGAAAAGGCACAAATGTTGTTCTGGTGAGCTGGGAAAGATGTTTCTCTTGGCTAGTCTCTCCTATCTGTTAAAGCAGAAACTCTTAGAGGGGATCAGAACAATTATGCACTTTGTGAAGATCTGGAAATACAGATGAGAACCTTCAGCCTGCACACATTTTACAGCACAAACACAATACAAATGCAGAAAATCTTAAGGACGTGGTAATTGAGTTTCTTGGGATGGAGTTTGATTTGGCCATGTGGGGAAGGAGTATTTCAATTTGTTTGGATGCATTTTGTTGGAAAACAGGAGTATCAAATTAAATTGCTTTAAAATGCAGTGTGCTATTGGAGTTCCTTTAAAGTAGTAGAAACTCGTCACCATGGTCAGTAGTTAGCTGGAATTTTCTAAAGTTGTCTTATGTCCATTGAGAATTGAAAAACAACAGCCGTAAAATCCCATCATAAGGACAATATATTGATTTTTTGAAATTGTAAGATCAACAATACATTTTAATTTGTACAATTTGAGGTATATACTAAGGACCACCTGTAGGTCACATAGTCCTGGTTTGAAAGCATACAAGATATTGCACTTCAAGAATAATTTTAGTGGCTCCAAGTGTCCTCACCTGAGTAGTTCTTTTCTTCTTCAGTTGTGTGGGGTTTGCTCATGCCCTGCTTGTTTTTTTCTGCTATCTAAAGGAAAGGAAGTCTTCTCATCACCAAATGTAATGCGCCTACATGGGGAGGTTCCTTGTCATTCATGGAGAGAAAGCTCTTGCACAGAACAATTCAAAATTCAGAAGAGAGCTCAATTTATTGTCTGAATTGCCATCTGAAAGAGCTTCTCTCTTAACTGTATAAATAGTATATAGACACTCCTCCTAATTTATACTGTTAAAGTTATGAGCTATGGTTTGCCTGGCTACTGACGTACTTGCTGGCATTGTCTTGTGAGTGGGAAACTGTGCAGATGGATTGGGGGTTTCTGATGTCCAAATAGTAAAATACTTCTGGAAAACTGATTTGGGCTTTCTGTAGGTCTTGTGATGATAATTTTTTACATGTACTGTAGCTCATTAGAAACTGGACTGAAACGTGAAGTATTATTGGCCATCAAATAGTTTCAGACATCAATAATTCATGGGTGTCATTGATCTGAGGTAAATAAGTATTGTTGCCCCAGAACTTCATACCCCATTACTCACATTTCAAGTCCATAAAGCATTACATAATGTTTGTTTTTGAAATACCTTTAAACTGAAAAATAAATTTAAGTTTCTGTTTTAATTCTTGTTCCTGTAGTATTTGAAATGCATGTGGCAAGGAAGACCTGAATTATACATTGCTGTATAGAT
>NC_140033.1:25533377-25550877 GCF_963513975.1 Fringilla coelebs | reverse complement strand
TCTGTTGATAAACTTTAGTAATTTGTGTCAAGATTTATGTTTTCAGAAGCATGTACTTTATCTAAACTGCATAAAACTGGTCAGTATATATTGTGAGTGTAGAGACATGATTATGTGTTCTTGTTCTCTAGTTATGAACAGCTTACAAATACCACTCAGTTTATTTTCAGCTCTTTTTAATGTCACAGAACTAGGAAGATTCAAAAGGTTATTACTATGGTAGACACTCCATACGTATACCAAAGTAGGAAGAGAGGGAATGAAGTAGTTTCATCTTTTAAAATTATTCTTTCCTGCTGAAAAGCTGGATCCTGTACTGTGTGTAGTTTCACACCTACATTTATTTTTGAAAGGAGGATCCTACAGAAAGATTCTCCATTAAACATTTAATTACACATCTTTCAATAAGCCAGAGAGACTTGTCTTGTGGAACAGTTCCATTCTCAGATCTGTCACTTAAAATATGATGTGATTTTGGATTAATTACTTAAAGGCAGTGGCTTGTTTCCTCTGTCTGTAACAAAGAAATAATTCCTACCTACCTTAAACCAGCTCCAAATGTGACTAATATATGTGATCTTGTGACTCCCCTCAAAATTGCTGAAAACTAAGGCAAGGATTTGTTGCAGTTTTCATTCTTACTGCCTGACTTTCAAAATAGAAGGAACTTGGAATAAAAATAGTGTGTCTTTGCTGGTTGTACTTGGTGAGATTGGTCAACAATGCTTGAAAATAAGTGTGCAGGTTTTTAAGGTTTCTGAAAAATGCAAAAGCTTATTGCAGGTGCAGGCTACCTATCCATTTGGCCATCAAGAATATGATTTGATAGGTAACAAGTATATATAAATTTGACTGATTCCTATTATTGATTAGTTCATAGGAACAATAGATGAGTGTTTACCTGGCAAGCTTCTTTACAGCTAAAGCTGAATTTTTAATGTACAACAAAAAAGTGGTTTAAATGTGCAGCCTTAGTCTCCACTATTTCTCTATTAAATTGATCTGGGATAAACTCAGACTTTATTCTTCAAAGAAGCTCTGTTTTCATTTTTTCATCCATGCTCATCTATCTAATTTCCAATATCAATGTTTTCATTCCGAGTCATAGCTTTCCTTTAATTTGTATATTTACATGCAGTAATAAAGCAATTTACAGTTGTTCTTGCCTGAACAACATTTAGATGTGTTAAAAATTGTTCTTTAGATATCTGGAATTTTTTTTAGCAAAATTTGTAAGCTAATCCAAAAAGTGGGGGATAGCCTGCAACAAAAACAAGAGAAACTTCAAAATATGATGGACCCTCTATCTGGATTCATCGTAGGGCCAACAGTTTTGTGTGTTCTTCAGGGGCTGTCCCACCCATTGTGTTTTGTGGGATTGCATACCCAATCATCTTCATGGCAGTTAGGAATTCGATGTCTTTGAGGATGCCAAGCATCCTATTTGTATGTAACAAACAGGTTGCAGTTATAAATCATGTTTCCCTTTGTCACTTTCGTTTTTCAGGAGAGGTTTAACCAAGAATTTTGGGGAGTTTATGGCCTGTTCAAAGGAAAAATTCTATCTCTTCACTGGGTCACTCTACCTGAACTGATTCAAGATACATTGAGGGATTTCTCTGAAAAGGAGTCAGAGATTGCCTCTCTGCTACACTTTTGTAAAATTAGATCAGAAATCTTGGAAAACATAGATATTAAATCAAAGAAATATACTGAATGCATATAATTGGCCATAAAATAGCAGGTTTTAGATAGTCTTCCAGCCCAAATAGCACAGTAGCATTATGCCAGAAATAAAGTACAGTCTGGTGTATCACTGAAGGCTGTGAAATGTAACAATTTATATTATCTAATGACAATTAGAGAAATCTCTTTACTTAATGGGTTCTGCTGATGTAAATTTCAAGCAGTTTTCAAAATGCCTTGTCCTTTATCTATGGGAAAGAATATATGTATCAGGTATGATACACACAAATGTATCATTCCGTAAAATTCTTTTAAAAGCAGTATTATCTACATAAATCTGTATTTTTAATAATGGTCTTGACTGCCAGTTTTTTAATGCTTCTGTCTATCATCATGAAAAACAGGTATATTAGTTCTCTAGCTTATACAGTTCAGCTGTTGAAAATTACAGGAAACACAAATTTTGTCAGAAAAGCCATTGGAATGTACTGCAAAGCAGGCGTGTCTCCATGTTTGAGAACATGTACACAGTTAGGGAAATTCAGAGCAGATACTGCAAAAGCTAACAAAAATATGCCTAGTGGAGGGGAATCTGTATTTCAGACTGAGGAACAGAGGACTCCTGTGGTACTATGAGTCTCATTAAATGCCTTACAGGCTGGAGTCTGTAGCACAGAGTATGAACAAATCGGTGCCAGTTTCAGACTTAGGTAGATTTTCACTCAGTTTAGATCAAAATAGTCATATTTTGCTACATATTATAATAGTAAGCATGTAAGTGTAAGCTAAGTTCTTGCAGGACTTAAAGGTTAAAGGTAATAGTTTAATTGTGAAAGTGTCCATCTTCCTCTCTGCCTTGTCATATCTGTGTGACCTGTGGTAGTTGAATAGCATCACTGAGATAAAATTGTTACGAGCAGACAAATTCAGATCTCAAGTAAACAGAGGAAATTCTTGGTGACTACCAAGGAAATTGAATAGTGACTCTAGTCAGTGAATTTTATTCTTTGCTCATGCATCCCAAAGTTGTAAAAACCTGTTTGTCTTGCCTTTAGTACTTGCTAAACTCAAAATAAAACATTATTGTATATATATGTGGTGTTTCCAGTGCTATGAAACTAGATGTTACAAAGCGGAACAACCAAAATTAATCATCTGACATTTAGGTGTCTGCTCAAAGTGAGTCTGCACTCCACGAAGAGAGACAGGCACATTCACAGTGTGGGCTTAGTTCCATGTTAAAATAAATCCTTAAATTAAATCAGATATACTACCCTCAGGATTTCTTTATTCTGTTGATAATGGAAGGAGTACAGGGATAGATGAGATTAAATTCCTCCCCACAAATTTCTGAGTGGAAATCTGGTTTGTCTTTTCCCTCTGTATTTTAGAGTAAAACCTTCAGAATTTTTATTCTTTAAATTCATTTGATGTTTGCCAGAAGATTATCAGACTTTTATGAAAGGCTGGTGTGTTTACTTTCAGACTCTTAATTAGTCAGTGATTTAAGACCATAGTTTTCGCTGTGATGAATTGGGTGAAAAGTGGTATTCTGTGTAATATTATAAGAGGTAATTTCTTCTAAAAGTAAATTTCAGTGGACTTGTGTTTCTTTTTTCCTCTGTTTCATTTATATAAAGTCTTTTGGGATAGATTCAAGTAATAGAAACATTAGAAGAGTCTTTCCTCCTAAAATTGGCTCCTGATTGAATTTATTAATAATAATAATATTATTTTTTGCTTATTTACAGAAGACTGGAATGTCCCACAATATCTCACGAAGCATTATTTATACGACAGCTTGCTATTATATACAGAATATGCATTTGAATTTTGCTAGACAAGCTAGTGGCTGCTTTTTCATGGGTGGAGAGCCTGGCTTGCTGAGAGCTGTTTGACTGTGTCCTGGGTAGCTGGAGCAATGGTCTCACCTTGTGTGCCTGCCACAGGCTCTTCCATAGGACTTTTCTCTCCTACATACACAATCAAACATATTTGCTGTGTCTTTCCCACTCATGTGTATATTCCTGAGGTGGGTGTGTGGCTGTTTATGCATTTGCAGATACTTGATCTCACTGTATAACAAGTGGAAAATAAAGCCATGTCCAAAATAGTACCTACACAAAAATTCATTCTTAAGAGTTTTGTGGAAAAACTAATAAGCTAATGCCAAAGTTTCCCAACTTTCACTTTTCAGTTAGGAATGGTGAGAACACAATTCTCTCTGCAGAGACCAGGTGACCGAGGTGGCGGTCCTTGCTGTGTACTCTGATATGTCCATGACATTTTTATTCCTGTATAAATCAGTCCTTCTTAAAAGACTAGCTGAGCAAGAATTTTTTTCTTCTACTGAAGTGATTTATTATGCAAAAAAAGTTTTAGGCTAAGTTTCTTTATTGTTGAAAACATTTACTGCTTAAAGATACTTATTTTGCTGTCTGCCTTAATCATATCCTTTGAAACAGTCTCAATAGATTTTTCTATTCGTAACATTATGACACTTGATAAGATGATTGATTATGAAGTGTTGAGAGCCCTGCCATGTGATCATTTATTTTTAAATACACATTTGTACTAGCCCATGCTTTAAATTTCTTGCAGGAATATATAAGAGATGCGAAACATAAAGCTTGAGTCTGATCGAAACTGATGCCTCTGGAAATAGAGCGCCACAGTACTGTGGCCTTAAAATAACAGATTCTGACTGGAACTGGAACTTTACAGTGATAAATACTATGTAAAAAATTATGGTCCATCTTTGGTACAAAATAAAAAAGATGTATTGCTGTGGTGCAGGCAAAGTAAAACGTGTTTGACGATGATATCTTTCTCTCCCTGTGCAGGTGCCTGTGTCAGTGGCCATGATGACTCCCCAGGTGATCACCCCTCAGCAAATGCAGCAGATTCTCCAGCAGCAAGTGCTGTCTCCGCAGCAGCTTCAAGCACTTCTCCAGCAACAGCAAGCAGTTATGTTGCAGCAGGTAATGTGTGTTACCTGCTTTGGACTGTTAGCATAGGGCATTCACACAAATGTCAACCAGATTTTATGGGTCTTATTTTGTAATATTTCACTGTTCTTTACACCAAAAAGAATGAAAATAAACATGAAACTTCTCCGTCTCCAAATTTATTTTTTTTTAATTGCAGAAGTGTGAAATCGCACTTTGAAGCATTCAATATTATGTTAAAACCAGCAACAGCAGCAGTGGCAGATGCATTACAAATACCAAACAAATTGATGTTTAAATTTTCAAGCACTTAGGCACATTTTAATTGTAGACCTGCCAAAGGAAGTGCAAATAGAGTTGTAGATAATTGTTGCTTTAAAATTCATAACATTGTAGTGCTCCCTTTAGTAACATAAATGGTATGCAGTTTATGAAATTTCAGCTTAACGGCTTGTTTTATCAAGGGAAAAGGTTTTCTGGTTTGTTTTTTTACATACTAAAAATTTGTCCCAGACAAGGCTGAAAAGGAGGAGGATGTTGCTGTTTCCTTAGCACAAAATCTGTCAGCTAATTGCAAAATAGGTGAACTTGTTATTCATACAATAATGATAGTGTCAGTGATCAGTGCCTTGGCGTAACACAGAGTGGATTTTTGGGTGCATGCTTAATTGTCGTACAGAAAACGATGTGTCTGTTTGTCATAGTCATAGCTCAGTCACTGAACTGTATGTTTAAACATTTTAATATCCAGTACCATGATTGTTACAGGCAATTCACCTTCAGTTGTGAATCCAGCATCCTGCTAAGCAGATTGACAGATTAATTACTTTTTTCCCCTCAGAAGCAGACAGTTTTGTTTGGCCTTAGTGACTTGTAGGTTTCTTGCGAGTGGATGAGTGCAGCTTCAGATTTGTTATATAGGACGTGTAAGGAACTTAGGTATAGTTATTTGAGGAGTTAATTTGGCTCTTGCATTCCCTTTAGAATACAGATTTTCTATACCCTTCTGTTTAGGATATTTTGGAATCTGCATTGGAAAATTTCAGAACCGCCTTGGAAAAAAATGTATGTAGATCTGCCTCTTCAAATCACATTTTTTGTTATGAGGTGATACTTAATGGCTACGCTACCATATGCCAATCTAGAAGAGTTTAGGAGATTTATAATACTTGAAACTTTTGCCTTTATTTATTAAAGTCAAAATGGTTTATTCAGCAACAACTACAAGAGTTTTACAAGAAACAGCAAGAGCAGTTACATCTTCAGCTTTTGCAGCAGCAGCAGCAACAGCAGCAGCAACAGCAACAACAGCAGCAGCAACAGCAACAACAGCAGCAGCAGCAACAGCAACAACAGCAGCAGCAGCAGCAGCAACAACAGCAGCAGCAGCATCCAGGAAAGCAAGCAAAAGAGGTAGGAGCTAAGACCCTTGCTGATGCACACTAGTCTGAACTGTCAGAAGCTTGGAAAAGACAAGACCCGTTTAGATCTTTTCCTATAGCAAGGATGCAGCTATCAAAGATTTGTTCTTATATTTTTACTGGCTTAATAGCAGTGCTGGTATAATTCTCCTGCTTCCCTTTCTGAGACACAGGATTTGAGCAGTCTAGTCCTGCTGTCATCTAATGTCCGCTAATGAATCTGAGTGTGCAAAGAACAAACTGTGGTGGACTCTGGACTGATTATCTTGTATTCACAGGCAATCTGTGTTGGAAGGAGCCTTACTTTACTCAGTAGCACAGCTCAGAGAGCATGCAAATTTAGTCCATGGCTGAAAAAGAGCGATTGAGCACAGATTTCAAAGTCATAGGCCCCTGATTAATGAACTGCTACTGTAGGTTTGAAGTGGCGAGTAGAAAGTTACAGTTTGATGTGCTCATAAATCAACCTGACAAGTGGGTTTCTCAGGCCTAGCTTGCACTTGTCAGCAAACTGCATCAAATATAAACAGAATACAAACAAAACATGTTGAAGTAGTTAAATTGATCAGCAGGTATCCTAGACGTTGTCTTCAAGCTGCCCATTATGCAAACGTCGAGGAAGCAGTTGTGACCTCCTGAGGCTTTGTTTCTGTTTGGATTTGTGAATAGAATTTCAGACAGCCATCAACTACGGAATAGAAATTGCTCCCTTATTTCTCCGGAGGCTCTGGGCAATCCACATGACTTGCTCCATTATGCAGTCTGTTTTCCAGTGAGCGCATCAGAAGTTTCTCTTTTCCCCAAACTAGAAAGGAAAGGTCTTCCACAGCAGCTTGTCTTTTTCTCAACTGTGACTGCCTTCTCATACCCTCCTGAGTCCTTGTAGACTCAAGTTTGTCTTGAAATGCCTCACAAAATTGGAACCTGTACTTTTGCTCTGTAATAGGGCATTTCGTTGCCTTGAATGCCATGCTCCTTGTAATATATTCCAGCATGAAAAGAGAGTGAGCTAACAGGCCGGGGAAAGGAAGGCTACATCCCAGTTTACTAATAGATCACTGGAGACCATCTTCATGGGCCACTGCAGACCAAACTTAGTCAATTGGAAAAACAAGAGTGCCTTCAAATCACAGGCTGCTGTAAAAAGTTATACGTTTAGCATAGATAAATTTGTTATCATCTGCCATGAGCTGAGCTTTTTTTTATTTGAAACAGCTGTTACAGACTTTTTCTTGACCCTTTTCTTAAGTGCGTCGTTAAGTGTATCTTGCCATTTTCCCTAAAACCTAATAGCTTAAATGAATATAATAGGAAATTTCAAACACTTTCACTGCCTGAGTATTCTACAAATAGCATTATTATTTAATAAATGAGTTTTAAAAGAAAGAAGCTGATTTTATGGTTTTGGCTTTCTAGCCTTCACTGCGCACTTTACTTTTTGCTGCATTTGCTTTTTCTTTTTTTCCCCCCCATTCTCTTTGTAGCAGCAGCAGCAGCAGCAGTTGGCAGCCCAGCAGCTTGTCTTCCAGCAGCAGCTCCTCCAGATGCAACAACTTCAGCAGCAGCAACATCTGCTGAACCTTCAGCGTCAGGGACTCATTTCCATCCCACCTGGCCAGTCTGCTCTTCCTGTCCAGTCTCTGCCACAAGGTATTTCAGTAATACATGATTGGAGAAATTTCTGAATTCACAACTTTTTAACCATTCCATTTGCACCTGAACTTCAGAAGTTTCCCATTATGACACTTAAGCATACTGTGTAATTGAAACTTTATTATTCATATTACCAAATTTTCTAGACGCTGATAAATTTTGCAGCATATACTTTTGGAAAAATAAAGACAGATTTTTAGTGTTTTTTCTTAGATGGAAGGTGCATATTTATTGAGCTTATGTGCTGAAAACAATTTCTAATAGCAGCACAATTCAAACATCATTGCTTTTCTCTGAGGAATCACTGAAATCTGATTTAGTGGAATGTTATTTCATTTAATATAAACAAACAGGTATAAAATACATCCGACAGTGATATTAAAGCCATTCAAAAGCTTACTTTCTTTTCTTTCTCTTCTAAGAAAATAAAGTCGTCGGCATTGAAAAGCACTTTCAATCATCAATTTATGACAAGTGAATTTAAGGACAAGCCTTTAGGATTTATTTTCTTTTCTATTCCTTTGTATTAATAGGTTAAATAGAACAACAAGTTTTGAAGGTGGTGTTTCCAGTAGTAATAATAAACTTTGACTTACAAATAACTGTAAAGAATTTTTGAAAAAAAATTCCTTTTGTCACTTTGATCGGGATTTTTCGATGATGAAAATGAGCTCAAGCTCTACTTCTTGAAAGAAAATAGGGCACACACTTTTGAAACATAAATTAGTGTGGAGATAATGCTGCTTACTTTTTAAGATAAGGTCAAAGTCTTCCCATCTAGAGGACTCTGTCTATAACCTGTGAGGAATGTGTTTCTGTTTGCTTTACCATAGAGAGTTGAGCTAAGTGTCTGTCATAAAAATTATACAATAATCTGGTCTCTGGTACCCCAGTCCTGAAATGAGCATTGTTTAGACTATGTTCATGACAGGTAACATTATTTTTAATTGGTGTTTATGCATGTAACTTGTTCCTCCTCTGATTTCCTTTGAAATCAAAGCCTCAGAAATCAGATGAGCAAAAGCAGAGTACACAGCAAATAGACAATGGTCTAAAAAACCCCCCAAACCCCAAACCAAAACAAACAACAAATAAACCAATACAATGAGAAAATCAGAGATTACAAATAAACGTGTTCATTTCATTGTGTAAAAAAGCTGTGTGAAAAAGCTGTGACGCTAGCATATCTAAAGCCATGAAAGCTACAAGGAAAACGAGTCCTACTACACCAAATAGAATAGCAGTGGGGAGACAAGTTGATTCATAAATCTGGAGATGAGAGCCTGGTAATGCTTGTTTCTTTTTGTAGGACTGGCTTGGACCAGAGTCAAAAAAAAGCATGAAACACAGCTTCCCTCTGAACTGCTTTACCTTTTGCAATCTCCTCTTGTGCCATCTGTTGCTAGAGGAATTCCTTAGGTTTTCTCTCACATTAAGCTATCCCCATAGACTTCCCAGCACTCCTACCCAATTGCATTGATATTCATTGTTTAACACAACACTCATTCATCTGCTAGTATGAAAACAGAGAAAAAACTCAATTTTAATAGTTCTTAGGAGTAAACAGTTCTTTTAAAGACCTTTCTTTTACTCAAAAAATTAAGTCCAACTGAACTCATAACAAAAAAGATTGGTTATAAAGAAATAAGAAATTACAAAATTTTATAATTAAAATATATATGGATTGTTATTGTTGAAGTAAATTAATCTCTTTTTTGCTTTACTTGATGTTTTTTCCTAATAATGAGCTACATACAAATATTTATTTATTCCATTTTTAAATTAAACCTTCAGACTTGAATTAAGGTAACCACTTTTAAATTAAGGTAGCCACTAGATGTGGTAAAAGTATATTTTTCTGCTTCTACTGTGCTGTGAGAGATATAAGATAGTTATGCAGAAGGACTTACATGTGTAACACAAATATTTTATATGCATCCATCCAGTTTGCTCAGTTACATGGATGGCTAGAGCACTGAAAGTAGCACGGGGTATTTGTATTTGTAAGTTATTGGTCATAAAGAGTCCCATAAACCACAAATTATTATTGGCAAAGTGTGAAAATATGTATCTTACAAGTACAGCTGTGAGGTTTGCATATATAAACAGTATTTTCTTCAAGTATAGCTTCTGCCTTTGAAGAACAGGAATGTTTCCCATATTTTCTTGATGGTCAAGTATCACAAATAAGATGCAATAGGTGTTTTAGCATCAGTTTTGTGACCAGGTCTTCACAGTGCTGTATCCAAAACCAGTGATTTGCTGTGATTTATTTCCATGTATTGTTGCATTGATGCTTGTTAAATGCAAAGAACTGTAAATCACAGCAGTAAAAAACCCCAAACAAACTAAACAAACAACCCACCAAAATCCCAAGTCTAGATCGGTCTATGTTGGAAAAGGAAAAATTGATGGTTTTTATAAGTGATGGTTTTATTAAACATTTATTGAAATATAAAAATAGAGTAGGTATAGGTTAAAAGAGTTACAAAAGTAATATTAAAATCCCCAAATTCTTCGTGTTTGTAAATTTCATAGGAAATCAGTATTTGATCTTTTTGTTATAGTTCATAATTTTTATTCGACTCTTGGTCCTCTTTTTGTTCCTTTCCCCTTAAATATATTTCCCCTTAAATATATTGTGAGGAGGGCATTTTAAGGGTTGTCACAGCCTATGAAACTTTAAAAATTACCCTACTTTTACATCCAGACTGAAATGTCTGTCAGCCTTTTCACAAGCCTCTAGTAAAAAGAGAGTTGGCCTTTTTTAGACACAGAGACCACAAAATTGCCATAATTTACAATTAATTACAAATCCACTTATTAACTTTGTACTTTTTAAGTCCGTGCCTGTAATCCTTTTATCCTAAAAGGCAGCCTTTCAGAGTCCTCTGAAGAAGTGATCAAGTTAACCAGCCTGAGCCTGGAGAGAAATTTCTTCCTGCATTAAAAAAACCCTAGGTGAGCTAGGGCAGGACCAGACGGGCAGGACATCCCTGCCCATGGAGGGACCATTGCTGCAGCTGCTGCCAGCTCTCCTGCATTCCCTCCTCTTGTGGGGCAGCTCTTACTCAGCTCACACAGAACCCAAAGTTTGATGATCTCAAATTAAATTCCTCTCACTAGAAGACATGATATCTGATTACCTAAACGGATGGTTTTGTTCTTGGGTTTGGTTTTATTTCAGTACAGAATTAGTTTATTTTTTTAACAGTGGGAGGAAGACTTTGATGTAAATGATGTACTTTGTATATCATGCCACCTAAATGAATACATTCTTTCATTTTTATTTGTGGTTACATGTGCAGATAACTGTTATTTACAACACTAGAGTGTTTTTTGCAGTGTTGCTGGAACATACCACATGAACTCAGCAGTAATCACTTACCTTCATTAAACAATTACAACCAGTATTACCATCACTCCCATTACCCATCTCTAATGCAATAAAATAGAGCCTGGCTTCTTTGCTTGCTTCCAAAAAACCTAGGGTTTTTCTATACAAATATGGTATAACATCCAGTTTGAGGGCTTGCAATCAACTCTTTTTCACTTTTTTCTTAGCTGAGTTTGCCAGGGGGGGGTTGGTAACTAAGGTAAAGAATCAGGACTCAAAGCAGTAATCTAAAAATGAACTGGTTTTATAATTTAAAAAAAAAATCCCCTCCACCCATTTTGTTTACTACTTCCTCCAGAAATCAGTGTTTCTGTAAATAACTACTAATCTATTTTTAATAGCTTTGAATACTTCATGGTGAGATAGCTACTGAGAAGAAATAACTTCCTGTGCTTTCTTCATAATTTTTTGTTGAATCTCATTCAGTAGTCTGAGTTTATATGTTCTCAAAATAAAATATTATCTAATAAATTGATGTGTTTTGCATTCCAGCAGATCTAGATACCATGACCATGTGTTACCTAATTTCGGTTGTTTAGATAAAATAGAGAAGACAGATTTTGAGATACCTCTGGAACAAACCATGTCAGGCTGAAGAACCTGGCTTTGAAATCACAAGATCTCTGGGCTTCATATTCTTTTCTGCATTTAATCTAGTATTTTTCAAAAGTGATACGTCAAACTTACAAGGCCTAGCAGTGACAGAACGTGTATATATTTCTGATGAGCTCTTCATCTTTCAAAATCTGGTTTCCTATCTTAGCTGAATCTTCATTGCCAAGATAAGAGAATGCTCACAGCCCTTCTCTTGCCTGTGTTATGAAGTCTTTACTTCAGGCAGAAGCGTATTGTACTGTAGATTTCCATGACTTCATGCAAACTTGAGCCAGACAACCCTAACACATGTGTATGAATACATTCAACATGCTTTTTGTGACCAAGGATGAATCCTAGAAACTACAAATTTCCAGGCTGCAAGTGGAGTAGAGAGCAATTTTAAGCTCTCTTTTGTTTTATGTTTATGAATTTATGGATTTATGAATTTATTAATTTATGTTTTACTACATGTTGATTGTGCTGGTAAAACAGCGTCAGCTTTATTGTTGGCATTAATCCATTAATAACACTGAGCTCATTATATGAAACTCTTTATTTTGTTATATTAGTGGGGCTCTCTTTCATTTTATAGCTGGCTTAAGTCCTGCTGAGATTCAGCAGTTATGGAAAGAAGTGACTGGAGTTCACAGTATGGAAGACAATGGCATTAAACATGGAGGGCTAGACCTCACTACTAACAATTCCTCCTCTACTACCTCCTCCACCACTTCCAAAGCATCACCACCAATAACTCATCATTCCATAGTGAATGGACAGTCTTCAGTTCTAAATGCAAGGCGAGACAGGTAATTCTGACGAGATTTCAACTGTGCTTATCATTTGACGTGAAGCGGTTGTATAACATCTTAAGTCACATGATTTCCAATCAAAAAATAGCACCTTTTAGAGATTGTGGAAGCCTGATTTTCCAGAATTGTTTATCAATAGGGCATAATTTTCGGTAATGATGTCTAACTGTGCAGACACAACAAAATTACCTGCATGTGGTTTTATAACTCATGAAATTATGGTAGTTTGGGTCAAAGTTAATCACAGGATCAAGTGGGCTGGTGTAGGGGTGTAAATGCACATTTAATGGCATTTTTGTAGGTGCATAGTTTCATTCATGTTTAACACACCTGGCAGTCAGGCCCTTACTTGAATCTCACTCCTGGTTTCATTGACAATGTACATCTGTATGAGTTGTCAAGGCTGTAATCCAGTGGAAAGATTCCATATTAAAAGTGCTTCAAACCAGTATATTAAAGCATCTCTCATGTTGTTTGTTTCTTGTGAAAAGAACCACTAAATTTTCTGTCTTTTATGCTTGACAGTAATGAAGTTGAAATATTTCCTACAAATCTTCCATGTTGTTAGTATAATACAGTGGAATTCCACCATATGGATGAAGTTAAAATCCTTTTTAGGCACATTGACAGATATTATTTACTGTTCCTTAATTTCAAGTAATTGATTAAATACAAGAGTATGTAGTATCTGTAACACTTAGAAGTAAATATATTAGTGTAGTGATATATATATGATCTCAATATAAGATGAAATTTAATTGTATCTATATAACCTAAATTGTAAGTAATTGTCTTTTCAAATAAATTTTCCATTTAATTATTTTAATACTTATGAGACTATGATTTAAGTATCTCTCATGCTCATATGACTGTGAGAACAGTTTTCAATCATTATTTTGTATTATCTAAAAATCTGAATACCTTTGTAGTAGTACTTTTAGTTAGTATCACTTTGGTGCTTATATCTCACAGAACGGTTCTTTGCTTCAGTATGTTACCTACATCCATGGAATAATTCCCTGAATTTCTTTGATAACTCGTCATGGATGAAACAATATGAAACAATTGCAGAGGTTCCAGAAAAAGGCATGGAGTACAGCTAGGGATTTTTATGAAGCCACACAGTTAATGAAAGCAATGCTTGTGAACAAGAATATTTATTAATGGAAGCATTTTTATACACATTGAGCAGAGAATTCAAATATTATTTTGAACATTCACAATATTCAGGAATTCTTACTGTCAGTCTTCAATATTTATACTCAGAATTGATCATTTCTGAGTGTATTTTTTATTTATAGGTAAATGTTACACCAAGGTCATATGGCATAATTAGCATATGGTATTATACAGTCATCTTATTTTTTCATCCTTTATTAACAGTCATCTTTGGCTCTATTTCTTCTCTAATTGGAACATCATCTAGCCTTGGCAGTTGAACTATTCAATAGAACGATTAAATTTTTCTGACTGCTCTGAGCTAAATTGACCTGTTTTGACCTGTTTGTCACTGATCGTAACCTGACAGGCGCTAGCAGCCTCCAACGATTATGGCTTTTGAGATGAATCTGATGCCTTATTCTTTTGCTACAGCTCGTCACATGAGGAGACTGGGGCCTCCCATACTCTCTATGGTCATGGAGTTTGCAAATGGCCTGGCTGTGAAAGCGTTTGTGAAGATTTTGGACAATTTTTAAAGTAGGTGGATTTTTATTCGTTGGTACAAAATGGTTCGAGGCAAGGGAAAGTGAAAGACAGCAAACAAAGTTTTACTGTAAACCATATCAGAGATTTTTTGTGTGTATTTCATGCGACTGGATAATCGAGGCTATCGGCAGAGGGTCAAATTGTTATCCTTTCTTTCATGTCAAACACTTTTGCAGGCCTTTCAATAGCACAGTGTTTAATCCTCTTATTATCCTTTACTGAAATGGAGCCTCAGAAAATTTGAAGAGATGCTTTAGATTTTATATTGGATAGTAGGAGTATGAAAAAGCACGTTTTAAATTCTGGCAGTTGGTGTGAAGTGGGAATTACTGTGTATAGTATAAATAAAAAAAGCACAAAGGCCTAAGCATGACCATTTAACTCTCACTTGCTAATCTATTTTTGCTTTTATTCTTGCATGTGCACAAGATACGTAAAAAACCCACAGTGTACAGGTGGGTTTGCTCCTTTCAGGAATGAAAAGTGATGTCATAGCTTTTTCAGCATTTGGTTTAGCCAGCTATTTTCTAAATCCTAGCATTTAGGAAGTAAGTGACACAGCTTTTCCTTTTCATCTACAGCTTCAGACTGCAATGGGTTTCTGCAATTTTTCCTTTTTATTTATTTCAAAGTATTTACTAGTATTTCTGTGTTCATTTGGATTTTAAAAAACAGCACTGATGTGCTACCTATGTACATTATGGACTGGTCTTTGTTAGAAGAGCCATACTCATTTGGCATGCAATAGATCTTAATGGAAAGCTACAGATAGGCTTATATAGATGAGTAACTTCAGGGGCTGAGACTCTTATGTTGTCATGGTGCAGCTAACAGGGTGAATGAACTGTTTCATGCTTCATCAACAATTAAGTTAATTAGCTCATTTGAAATTGCACTGCTTTGTTGCCAGGATGTTGGCAGAAACATCAAAAGATGTGTTTACAAATGGCAAACTACGGGGTATATAACAGGAGCACCTTAACAGCAGACCATACCCGCTCAGTATTACAATAACTTTTATAATATAATTATGGTGATACTATTCATAAAGTATTTGCAAGGCTTTCTCTGTCTTTCAGTTTTAAATTAAGTAACTTACACTGACTTGCAAATTGTATGTAGGTAACACTCCTGACAAATTTTTGTTTATTAGTGCATTAAGTGGAATGTCAAAACAATGGCTTATTATTATAGAAAACTGTATAAGATTTAAAAGAACCTGATTTACATAAGTTTGTATTAAAAGGAAAATGAAATCTCCCAAATTCAATGTAGTGTTCTAAGTATTATTAATAAGAAGAATTTAAACTCATTTAGCTTAAGCATTTTCCTTTTCAAGAAAAACTGTGTTTCCTGAATACGTCCATCCATCTAGCCTATAGTGATGCTAATTCTTTGGGCAGACTTTGCACATCCATTATGTCAGGTCTCTTGTTATAATCCATGATCAGTAAAACCATTTTGATTAAGGCAGTGTAGTGCCAGGTTTACAGATGCTCTTGCTTTCCTCAACCAAATAACCCTGGAAAATGTGAAAGTGACACATAACATCTTGATAATTCTGGTGCAGAAGCAATCAGGGTTTACAGCAGTGTCGTGGCTTTTTGTCCTACACATCAGCAGAAGCTGTCCGAGAATAATTTGTTATTTCTTCTTTTCACTCAAGTCTGTTTACTATGCCCTTAAAACAAATAAGAAGTCATGACGCTGAATAGGAGAGTTTGTTTAGGAAATAGAAATATTTCTTCATTTTACACTAGCGTTAAGATGGAAATCAATACATAACCTTGCATTAGATCCTTTAGTACCTTTCCATGTTCACGCTAATGCAAAATCCCCATTACAATTAAAAAACATTTTCTTTCAATTAAATATCAACTTTTAGTCCAAAGATTGACCATTTTTCCAACCCATTAACTTTATAGGGGATGACAGGACTAATGGCTGTAGTTTTCAAGGCTTTGCTCTTAATCTAATCTTTGTTGCAATGTTTCAGGTTCTCTGACTTGAAACAATATGATACCTGTGTTAAGAGAGTTAATGCAAGTATATTGTACCAAAATGAAATATTGATAAGGTACTCTACCCCAGTCTAGTAGTCTGTATTTCTGTAATATGCTTATGACAACTTTGAAGAGTGCCTGGTTTATGAAGTGACCTGCAACTTCTGCTCAGAAAACAGTTTACCTAGCAGCCTGATGTAAAAAAAGAAGAGGCTCCAAGAAGGAGGATTAGGACAGAAAATACCAGTTTGCCTTCACTTGGCTAATCAGGGAAATGATTTAGGGTGAAGTGACAAATAACTTTCAATAAATGACTTAAAACTACAAAAAGCCACTTTCACCATCATCTTTTTTTTTTTTTTTTTTTAATAGAATCGGAATTGTTTCTATTTTTAAGGTAATTTGAGGACATTCCAATTAGCTACAGTTCTTTTCAGGTATTGTGAATGTCTCAAGAAGTTCCACATTAAGTGAAACTAGATCAGTGCTCAGAAACATATGCAATGGTTTCAAGTACAGCAAATCTTCTTCATGGTAAATTTCTGTATATGTAACAAAACCTAAACCCATATGCTTCCTTTGGTATCCCACAACTACAGACACAAACCCATGGTTTCTATTTCTGTCTTTGTAAGGTGGTATTAACTTATAGGTGCTCATGCATGCAAGATCACTTTGACTATTCAGTAAAAACAGCTTTTGGCTTAAAAAATGCTGCAACATTTAAAGACAAAACAGAAAATGTCACTACATAGCTACAAAAAAGATGACATGATTTAAAGAAAATTTTGGGCCCTGACATGATTTAATAAATGTCAAAATGCTTATGAAAACTCGGAACTTTGCTGTGAAACAAGTGTTGACAGAAACTAACCATTTTCAGGTCTCTAAGTAAGGAAACCAATAGATCTCTCAAAGCATTTAATATTATTCTTCATGATGGTTTTTTAAATGTCAGAATGCAATAACGTATAACAAAACTGCAAGGTATTTTGTCTGCAAAATTAATAATCTTTCCACTGGTCCTAAGTCAGTTTGAGTAGGAAGGATTTGACTTATTGTGCTTAAACCAGAAGGTTTACAATACAACATTCCAGCCAGCAGACAAGTGTTCTTTAACCTGCATGCAGCAGATGCCAGCAAACATAACACAAGCTACAGTACAAAGACCGGTAATGTTTTCATCTATAGAGACAAGGGAAAAGAAATCATGATAGACAAGATAGGCCAGCTTTCCTGTTTATATATGGGGCGTGTTTAAAAGTCTACAAAGAATAGT
>NC_140033.1:25523377-25528377 GCF_963513975.1 Fringilla coelebs | reverse complement strand
AGAAAAGTAAAGAAAAAGGAGAAGACACATTTCCTCCGTGGTATAGAGAACTTAGTTCTTATAACTGCAAGACCATCTGTGACTCCAGTCCTTGCAAAGCTTACCCCTCATGCCTGTAGTGGAAATAGCCAGTAAATCCACATTCAAAGGCAGAATGCCGTTGCTCCCATTTCTTCATTAAGCTGATGCTTATATTTTCTTCTCTGTGGAGCAGGAAGCCCACTATTAGAGCTCCTAAAGGGACTTCTTGATCCCAAAAGAGAGAGAGAAGAAAACAGACACATTGTCCTTCAAAAAAGCATTATTAATTGATCCTTGTAAATTTATGCTCAATTGAAATGTCTGAGGAACAACGGCTTGGGTCTGGGCTAAACTTTAGTTTCAGGCAGCTGCTCACTGAGGTTCTCTTTCCCTGATGCAGAATGTGTTTTTGTTTTGCTAAGCTCACGTGTGTAGCCTGAACCTTTCCCAGGAAGTTTGCTGTGTTAATAAGGGTATAGCCGGTCCTTCCCCTGCCTCTACCCCACACACTTTTCTTCATACTGGGAGGGGGAAATCACTGATATCATCCTCAGTGTCTACTTCTAGAAACTGCATTGAAATTTGCAGCTCTGTTTTTGGGGAGGGGTAGTGGATGTTCTCTTGTTGCTTAATGATTAAAGAGCAGATAGAGAAATCTTAACAAAGTCTGCGTTAATTCTCAGTAGTTCAAGCAGCCTAAAACCAATTATATCTTTCAATATATCTTTCAGAGACTCATTTGTAAGGTGATTGTCTTTATCTGCATCAGCAACAGGGAATGGAAATCAGTTGAGTCATTGTAAGAAATACTCAAAACTGGTTACATTGGCCCTTAGATGGGATATGTGACCTGTGAGATATAAACTGGGTATCTGACAGTCCTCACTGGGAAATTTTGTAGAACTAAATGAAATAATCAGTTTTGTTATTGTGTATTGTTGTCTGTATGGCATGCTCTTTCTTGCACAGCTCCCCTTGGAACTAATGGAAGCCATATGTGCAGGAGAGAAAAATGTACTCATAAAGTTATTTTCCTCATCTTAACACTGTCTTACTTCCTTCTCTAGGCACCTTAACAATGAACATGCATTGGATGACAGAAGCACTGCTCAGTGTCGGGTGCAAATGCAAGTGGTTCAGCAGTTAGAAATACAGGTTTGTTATATGGATGCATTATCCTATTTCTTATTTACTGTTAACCTAAACTAAATTGAAAACACTTGCCTTAGTGACTCTAGCTTCAAGACATATATTTCTTACATTAAATTTGTTGATATTCATGAATAAGTGAGGGTTTTTTACTTAAAGATTTTTCACATTATAAATTATGCAATAATTATCTAACATCAAGATTGTCTACAGTATTTTGCTTGAACTAAGACTCTAATGCTATTCATCACAAATGAAAAATGCAGTCCCTGGAGCAAAGACTGCATCCGAGCCATCTTCACTTTTTAAAATGCTGGGTCAGAGCCTCTCTTCCTTTTTCCCCTTCTGACCCAGCGCTTGTCTCTGCTGTTCTGTGGGATAAAAGAGTAGCAGAGCATATCTCCACCCAAAATGACTCCCAGTCTGATAGGGGGCATTTTTCTGCAAGCAAGCAGGTGCAGTGTCAGACCCACTCAGGAAGGTCCCTAGGGAGTGCCGCGCGCAGACCGCAGGCCTGCAGTGCCCTGTGCGTGCTGTAACCATTAGAGGTCACTGCGTGTATGTGAATGCTCCCTCCTGCTTGTGCAGGGAGTGGAAAGGACCCCTGGGGTCTCCCAGTATTGTGACAACACCTACAGGCTACTGAGGTTGGGCACAAGCCTCAGGAGTGACCGTGCAGGACGCTTGGACCACGCTGTCTCCTCCTGCCCACGCAGCAGTCGTGGGGGGCACGTCTCAGCAGTCCCATGCCCTCTTGGGACAGCTCAGAGGAGCTCAAGGGATGCAGCAAGGGACCAAGATTTTTGTCCCTGTTTCTTGCCATATGTAGAGAAGGAAGGATAACAACTCTTGCCTTTCTCACCTTTTTGGAATATTGTCTCACAGTTCTCTTTCATGTGAGAATACTTATTCTTCTTTCAGCCAAGGCTTTTTTTGGATCTTTTTTACTTTAATGCTGGAAACCTAAAACAATGAGAGGAGAATGCAATAATGTAATTTGTTGTCATTTCCCTTAAAATGAATGATTTTTAAACCCAGGTAAAGCTGCTATTCTTTTTATATTAGTTACATGATAGTGTTAGCTTAATTTGTTTGTTAGGTTTGTTAGGAATTTATGTCACAGCAAATACTATGTCACTAAAACATCACACACATAGAATGAAACTGCACATAATATGAAGAAGAAACCTTCTTCACACCCCTTGCCTCAAATGTTCTTTAATAGAATATGCACTGATCAAATTAAATGCCTACAGTACTAAAGATAGTTCCCTCTTTTAAGACTACTTGCAAGTTCTCCAGTCCTTTGTCCAGTCTCAGTCTGCAGGTGTAAGAGCAAGAACTCTCTGGAAAATGGTAGTATTAAACACCAAGTTTAATTCTTATTGCAGTTAATGTTGAAATCATCTTTTAGGTAGCTGGAGCCAAATCACTAGAGAAAAATTTTGAACATTTCTTCTTGTAAACTAGTTTGTGAAAAAAAAAAAGAAAAAATTTTCCTGTTGTAAAATATATTTTTCTCCTTTATATCTTGCCATTTTTCCCAACAAGTTGCATATTTCGAGCACTTCCTCGTGTTTCATTTTTTACTTTTAATTTGGTACCGTGTTTGAATCTGAAATGACAATTTTTTACATAATATATGATCAGAACATGGTATCATTTAGGAAAACATAGAGGTCTAAGTAACGTGGTGTTTATTGAAGACAGCATAAGGGCTTCATAGGAATTGTTTACCATTTACAAAGGCCGGGCTGTAATCTAACAGCTGAAGTGAAGATTTAGCTTGCAGTGTGACCAATTATGCCATTTTTTGCTTTGTCTGACTGCTAGAGAAGTAGGGTCCATCAGTTGTAATGAGACCCAGTGCAGTGTCGATGCCGACTCGATGGCAGAGTTCAGTGTTTCACACTGCCTGGGCTCTGTCACTCTATTGAATTAGATTGATGATGGCAGATTGCAGGGGGCACTAACTGGACCTCAGTGGGAAAGGATGAAGTGTGTAGTCAATCCTGGCAGGCACTGTGCTTTGAGGACCCTTCACCCCTTCACAGCTGTTGGCACTAGTCCATTGCTAACAGTGTCCACAGGACTTTAAAGAGACACTATGGGCCCTCTAATTTATGGTCTTAGTAACTTGTTACTGTCGAGGCAACTGTGACCTCAATTCTCTTATTGACAAAAAGATGAAGTGCTATTTGTTTTCTCTGACCTTTTAACATATGAAAGGCTATAAAAGTTTTTGTTGGGTTTTTTTTTTCCTTCCTTTCTTTCTATGCCCAAAGTTGCATTTCCTCTTAGATAAGTTTCTACTGACACAGACTTTTATATGCAGGAATCATTACACCAAGACAAGCTCAATGATAAGATATATCACTGCAGTGAAATAGCTGTATCAGTCATTTCTAAAATGCTTCTGATCCCACTCTTTCTTAACAGCTTTCTAAAGAACGTGAACGTCTTCAAGCAATGATGACCCACTTGCACATGCGACCCTCGGAGCCCAAGCCATCTCCAAAACCTGTAAGTGCATATTGCTTTATAAACAGTAAATAGGTCTACGAATGTAGCAGGCTAAGAAAATGAACAATTTAGTGACAGTTGGAAAACAATGAGTGTGATGAAAAATATGGCAATAAAATGAAGGTAAAATGCAATATCTTGTCAAATTGTATGTTTCTTTAAAAGTAATGCTATCTTTTGCAAAATCTATCCAATCTACACCATAGGTGACACTAAACAAAGTACACCTATAAGTGTCCAAATCATTGCCTTGAGACTGAAACTAGAGAGAATATCTTTTTGTGATAGGTTTAGAGATATTAAAAGGAAATCCACTTTGAAAGATTTGAAGTTCATTGACAGTAAGAAGTAAATGTAACATGAATCTAGGTACTTAGGGAATTTTGCAAATTGCTTACAAGAGACACAAGTAAACAATTTGTTATTCTTAAATGAATAAAAATGTTATTTTATGCAGTGAATTGAAATAGTTGTAAACATGGGGGGGGTTGTGTTCATTTTTGGCAAGACTGTATTGTTACGCATCCACTGTGATGTTGTTGGGGTTGGTACAGGCACTGAAAAGTCACTGTTGCTCCCAGCCACTCCACGGTGCTGCATTGGGAACAAAGCAGTTGTGCAGCTGGATCTGCATCCAGATCCAAGCTGCATTAAACCCTGCATGGCTTCATGTAAGCACAAGTATCCTCTGATGCAGGTCCACTGCTCTACTGTCAGAGTGTCAGGCATCGTAGTACTAGCATTGACTGTGCTTAGATACACTGCACTTGTACTAGAAGCTGTGTAAAAGTGAACTGTTCATTTATGTTATCCATGATGGTAACTTTTGTACATATATAATAGTGAAAGGCTATACCAGTACTTGAAGATGAAGTGCTGAAGTATCGATGAAAATCTGTGGCTGTGAAAGCCAGGAAATGCAGGCAGAAGGAAAACAATCTGTTTTAAAGAGTACACTTGCATATCATGGCCAGATAATGTTTACGTAGAAGGACAGTATACGCTGTCTCTTGTGTTTTCAGCTCCCTGTACTTCAAAGAAAATCTTTGTTTGAGGGCACACTTTATAACCTGATGATGAATGAAAAAAGTGTTAGCATTTCCTTAACCCCTGCCTTTGTAAGAGAAAATTTAGACGCATTATTTTTGCTTTGATTAGCCTAACTAAATTCCTTTTTTTTTTTTGTCATCTACTAAGGAAAAACATTTGAAAACTTAAGTTTAGTATATGTGGCAAAAATAAGAATAAAGTAATCTGAGTGCTTTTTCCATTTTCATGCACTGTGAAGTTTTTCTATCATGCAGGCT
>NC_140033.1:25490877-25515877 GCF_963513975.1 Fringilla coelebs | reverse complement strand
TAATGCATCTGTTTGTAGACAGCGACCCACATGACCTCTGGAGTCATATTCTGCACTAATTTTATTGAAAATATAATTATATGGTTATCTGGCATATAGCATTTAATCTATATGCTATATGATAGCATATATAGTATGTTTGATTTTCTGGAAACTAATTGATCCACTATATTGTTCACATACAGTTATCTCTACATTACTGCAGCCTCTTTTTTTTTTTTTTTGTGAGGGAAGAGTAAGATCTTTTTTATTCAACACCTCTGTGTAGTTATATGTAACATAGTAACAGTGTACCCGTGTAGTTCAGAAAACTGAAACCAAATACAGCAAGAGAGATGTAGCAAATGTACAAGAGACAGATGTTATACAAATTTTAAAGCTATTTCTGTTAAATTTTTTCAGTGAGATAAGAACCTTTATGCTCTTGTAGCAAATTTCCACGTGGGCTTTATTATAACAAGAGTTTTGCTTTTCGGATGCAAGTAAATCAATGTTCTAACAGGTTGAGCTCCTTCCCTCCCAACTTCATTTCATTTTTCTTTCCTAAACTCTGGTCTTCTGAGCTGACAAACCAATCCATTAACCCAATGAACCAGACAGGATGTCTGCTTGTTTTTAAACTTTGAAAAATCGTTTATTTTCAGAAGCCCAACGTTAGTGAAAAATATACCCACCAGCTTAGGCTATGGAGCAGCTCTTAATGCAAGCTTGCAGGTAAAAAATACTAAATAATTCTTTTTCGTACACACTGATTATCTTCTTATGTGTGATGTGTTTTATTTCTACTTATACACTGGTATAGAATTACCTGGTATGTTTCTGTGGACCTGATGGTCATTCTAAATAACTGGGTTTATCATCCGAGTAAGTTGTATTACCTAGCACTGCAAGTAGTAGTTCTTATTCGTGCTACTTTTGATGTGAAGAAGCAAGAAGGACACCCTGTGGCAAAATCTGGAACATTCAGTTTTGCTGCAAATGTTAGATTGATAGAAGCTTTTGCAAATGCATGTGGATATGCATTAATATTTATCCAAGCTGTCATAAATGATTTCACATCATAGTGTTGGGGAACATGGTGCTCATGGCAAAAACTTTAAAGTTTAATTATAATATATAATTTTTATGCAGAAGAGGCAAATGTCAGGACTTTTTTATTTTGATTTAAGTTCTGGTCATTTTTTAAAGTATAGCAGCTGCCTGCATTATAAAGGAGCCATACATTGTGTGGAAGGGCAAAGAGGTTAAGTGTAATTCAAAGTCAAAAAATGATGTAAAACTAGAAAGTGCCATGAATATCAGAACATAATTAATAATGGAAAATAATGAAACCTAAGCAAAAGAAAGAGTAAACCAGAAGTAGAAATGCTGTTATTTACAGAACGTGAAAATAATTGGAAATGCACAAAATCCTTCTGGACCACTTCAACAACTCAAAATGAGCTGTTCTCTGTGTGTATATTGCTAAATGTTCATACATGTAAGAGTGCTGTGTATGGGCTAATAATTTTGGTTTACTTTTCATTTTGGTAGGCTGCACTGGCAGAGAGCAGTTTACCATTGCTAAGTAACCCAGGACTGATAAATAACGCATCCAGTGGCTTACTGCAGGCAGTCCATGAAGATCTCAATGGTTCGCTGGATCACATTGACAGTAATGGAAACAGCAGTCCAGGCTGCTCTCCTCAGCCTCACATGTAAGTGCAGTCAGCTTTCTTTCAAGAAAAAATGCCTTAGTCTGAAACACAGTATTACTCAAAAGAGCTTTGAAAGGTGGTAAGTGAAACATCTGGAGCTATATATTTGAAACTAAACATTTATATTAAAACATTTAAATAGTTGAGTCTTCATTTACTTTGTAGTGATTGCTATAAGCTTTTTTTTTTTTTGCCTTTTTTTTTTTTTTAAACCTCATCAATTTGCTTGCAAGCTCTGAATGTAATGGGAGGCTGATCTCTGTGGTCATTTTCAAAGCCTGGTTTGTAAGGTATAGTCAGAATGTTCACACTGGAATTAGTTGTAATTTTAACTATGACTCTCCAAACCATTTATGAACTGTAGTAGAGATATTGCCCATTTATATAAACCATAAAATGCAAAGTTTAACTGTTGCCCAGAGTTTACATAGAAGCCAGTAAAGTGTAACTTTTTGCCTGTCATATAAATCAGTGTAATTACGTATTCAAGTTTAATTACTGGTGCGTCTGTATTGGCAAGGTTTATATGTTATATTTTATGCAAGACTACGATTCCTATTAATATTTAGCAGCTAACTATATCATTAATTACTCTAAATTCTTTCCCCTACCATCTTTTTAATGGAGCTGAGAGAGTGGAAGTATTAAAAATTGATGTATTGTGGATTTCAGAAATGTGTCTGAAGCTTTAGAAATGCCTGGCCTTAATCAGTGGTGTCAAACATGGCAGTTTCTTGTTTACTAAATAGTAAAACATGTATCTTGGAGGTATTGTTTCCCAGGTTATTTATATAATAATTAGCAGTGTGATATGTAAGTAGACTTCTTTTTAAGTTTACTGTAAGATGATTTTTTAAGTGTATCTAAAATTATCGTGTCTTTTTTTTTTTTTGTATGTTTTAAAAAAGCTGATCTCATTTGCCTTTTTTAATTCCATTTTCTCTTTCACATTTTAAATGTTCATTTTAATTGCTAGAGTAGGATATTTAACAGTAAGAGTAATTGAGACCAGACTCCCTTTTTCACTTATGCTCTGATGTGTTAAGAATCCATTTTGATCTGACCTTTTTTTAGGAAAAATATTTTACTGATTTTTTTCTTCTTTTGTTTGGCATGTTAATATATAGGCGATCACACAGAAATGTTTATTGTCATGCATTTAATTGTTTTATTGCACATTTATTCTACTTGCCTTTGAAAATAATACACTGTGAACATTCATGTATTTTATCAGGTTCCAAACCATTACTTTTTCAAAATGGAAAAATTTGTCTTTTGGAAGTGTCTTTAGATGTATTAAATAATACAAAAGAAGTAATAAAACTTGAAGTAGAAAGAACATGAATATATGCTCTTGAGAGTAACACTACTCTAAAACAAGTAAAGTGAGCAATCAGACAAAAGTTTTTATATCCCATGCTTTATGCTATCAACCATGCAGTGGGTAGCTTGAGGCCTTTTACTTTTAGCAGTTCTCCTGAGTATGCTAATGCTCTCTTCCTGTATAAAATGCCAAGACAATAAAACTTTAAAGAGCAAACAAGAGTTAGATCATGTGTGTTAAAAACAGCTACTTTACAAAAAAGAATGACACTTGCTATTAAAGTTGTTTTGTAAGTGTTAGGCAGATCTGTTTACATATCCTGTGTTCTGTCTGCCATTCTGCTGGATAAACTGTGATATCTGTGCATATGATTATGTAGATATGACTGTGTTTACAGCTAAAATAGTGCATATTGAAGTAAATCTTGCCTATAACAAAGGAAAATACCTTAAGTTACACCCTAACTCAAGATTCAGCCTTCCTCTTTCATTTTTATGATGTCATTTGTCAAAATAGACTTTTTTGCTATGTTGGTTCCTTTGAAACTTGTGAAGATATGTTGCTGTGTTCTTGACTGACAGAAGCAACAGTGTGTAAATGCCTGAGACACCACTGGAGAAAGAATCTACGCACATTCATCCCTTGCAGCAAACTTAGTGCAAGAATTCTGGGCTTCTGTGAGACCAAGAGCCATTAGACAAAAGATGCAAGCTAGATGCCCACTCACTTGTGACATATTTTCCTTTTCATTGTGGGCAAAAAAGGGAATGAATGCAGTCTGCAAGGAAAGGCCAGGGTAGGGAGAGGCTTGCATGAAAGGCAGAGGACCCAGGAAAAAGAGACCTCTTCCTTGCCTCCATGATCACATTGGTCAAGGACCCTCATTTTTTTAAGAGCATTACATAAGAGAATGAGAAAATAGTATTGGTAAAGTAAAACAGAAGTAAAGCAAGTGAGGGATATGACAAACAACTAAGAAAATTTAAATTTTGCATTGTCCACATAGATAACATCATCTCTTTTTTCTTTTTATAACTGAAAAATAGTTAATAAACTAGTAAAAAAAATCATTTTACTGGCACAAGCACCTACTTACTTTTAGTCTCCTGAGAAGGTTTACCCAGGAAGTCTGGGTTTTTCTCCTCTAGAGAAGGGTTCTTGAGGTCTGGTAATTACTGCACTCACCTATAAATGTGGAGGCTCTATTAATCTCCAAGTAGATTAAACCTCCATCACCTGATTTCCAGGAAAACGCAGACGCCACAACAGGAGGTACGTGCTGAGCAATGTTGCCTGCCCTCTTGTAGGTACACGCATGCAGGAACAATAGAGCAAGGTATCAGGGAAAGAGGCAAGAGGTTGTGTGCACTTTAGAGATCAAGGCATTCAATTGGGAAGGTGCAGAGTTTGGATTCTAGAGGAGCTTCCAGAGAGAGGCATTCATTTGGTGTTTCAGCAGTAAATGCAAAAGGAGTTCCAGTGACAAAGTCAAGCGTCTTAGTTGGGAATTTGGTCGTTAAAATTGTACTGACTGTCATTTTATCAGATATGATAAAGACACATGATAGCAAAACTCTTATTTTGGGATTATCATATTAATGTTTTTAGCATATTTTGTGTGTCTGGGCAGAAGTCAGTGTATCTGTGGTTGAGCATTGGAGCATTATCAGAGATATTGATTTCTGTTATTGTAGTGCCTGGCTGCTGGGTGTCAGAAAGTGGGGAAATTGTTTCAGTTCTTGGATATGAAGCTAGTACTTCACATCTGGTTTTGAAGAGACATAGTAATAAGAGTAGTTTGAGTCATTAATTTACCCATCTGTGACCAGGTATCTTAACATAGGCAGGCAGATCAACTTAGAAAATAGTCTCTGTTCATTGACTAGAGAAAGACAGGAGGTCTAAAACTTCAAGTAACTGTATCACACTTCAATGCTTGTTAAGTGCAGTGAGCCCCAGCCAGTATATTTAGGGCACTTTAAGACCCCCAAAATTTTGGCCTCAGGTGATGAAATATAATCTGCTCCATTTTTTATGGTTTTTGAATACTTAAAAATACCACAGTAAGTTGTAGGTGATCAGTATAACCATGGCCTGGTAGGTGGGGTAACTCTTATATTAATTATTACATAAAGCATCTGAAATTTTATTCTGTGTGCCTCCCAGTTTCCTTTCTCTATCTGATGAAAGGTTGAAATTCCATAGTCCAGGATGTAGCACATGAGTATGGAATCTTAGGTTTTCTTTCTGTATTTCAGCAGTATTAAATCTAAGTTCTGTCTTCGACTGGCCTTCAAATCTGATTCCTGGTGTGTAGGCACTGAGGACTTCCTTGACATAAATCTTCACTGAGAAAATGTGTTACTTATTGTGGGCATATATGTGCTGTTCAAAATTTAAATTTCTTCTAAGATCAATTGTCAGCAATCAATAGCAGGCAATTGTATTTTGAGTCAATGCTTAAGACTGTTTCTTCTTTCATTATTTCAACATGGACTACTTCTCTGAACTTACTGTGAGTTAGAGCTGATAAACAACAGGTTTCAAAGAAACAAACAGAATTGAAGATATTTTATGCACAAAGATTCATTATTTATGTAAAACTAGATGCTTCTAATCTTGCATAACAATTGTACATGGATGTAACTGTAAGTCCCACAGTACACGCCTTTGGAGTATAAATGCAGAATTATGAACTGAAGAAAACAAACCCAAACAAGTGCAGTTAAAGCTGGGTCGTGGGAAACATTGAAAAGAAGTTTTTGTATTCCTGTAGAAACAACAGCATTGGAGGAGACATGAGGTGGTGCTTAGGAACAATAATGTTCATGCATTACTGAAAATGCAACTTCTTTTTAACCTGTATGTAATAGACAGCATACTGCTGAAGAGCTTTGGTAGGATTTGAAGGTCAGTTCTTTCAGAAGTAATAAATTTATATTTTTAAATGAACATCAGGATCATAGTGAAATCAACTTTGTGCTATTACTTTTCATATCTCTGTTATACATCCAGGAGTTCTCACTCTTGGGGATGGCAAATAAGGGATGAAAATCAAGTTCAGCTATTTTTCTGGTGTTTGTCTATGCATTTGTACTAGACTGATTACACTTCAGTGATTATTGCAACTGGCACTGACCCAGGTGTTTTATCACCAGAATATTTAGCACATCACTTGCCCTCCTTGTCATGGCAAATACATCATGCAAAATGCCACTTTGCTTCATTGTATGATCCTGGGTGGTGGGGGGGAAGGTACGATTTTAACCTGCAAAACTCTTCATAGCAGCTGAGGAAACTGAAAGAAATTGGAAATGAGCAAACAAGGAAAATGGCAGACAGAGAAAATGTAGCCTTACCATAGGAAACAAGGGGGTGATAATACCATTCTATTAAAACTCATTGCAGCTCATTAAATAAAGAATGGAAGGAATAAAAATATGTGATGGGGTAAACAGATATCCCTCTGGTGAGATTTTGAGGAAGGGGCTTGTCATCGTGGTTGTGTCCCTGCTGACTCTGTGAGAGTGTAGTCTGACAATACACCTAAACTCATTCTCAACTGACTTACCAAATAATCTAGTTCCTAACAGCAGATCCAGAATCCTGGAGTTAATGCCATTCTGTTTTATAGGATTTTAGGTGTTGACAGCTTTTTTAGAAAAGTGAAAACAAGAAATAAGATTTTAGAGTTGCTTCTCAAACATCCTCTCCTATGCAAGTCTTTATGTTCAGCTATTGTAGTGCTGTACTACCTAAGACAGGAATTGTTTGAAGCCAAATGTCAAGACACACATATATTCCATGAACTTTAAAGCTATTTCTAGAAAATGTTATGGTAGGTTGTTATGAGAAAGGATAACTTTTGTCCAAATGAGCAAGAGTAATAGTCAATCTGAAAAAAAAAATAAAAGAAAAAGAAATCTTATGCAGTGTAGTCCTTCGTCTTCGATTTTGTGTGGAAAAAGTGAGTTCCAAGCATCTATGGTTTCAGTCACCTTTTCTTTTTATTCTCCTGTTGTTCCCAACCCTACTCCTTTACCTTTTCTCACTCTTGCCCTGACTGGATCATTTCTCTCTGCAGTTCTATCTGCATAATCATCAAACTTGTTATTTTTTTTCAAACTTTTTTATCTTTAAATTTTATTCCCAGAGGCAAATATGATTATTCTGCTCTAAGATCATTTACTTTTGAGGTGCTTCAGTTTGAAAGCATTCCATTGTCAGGTCGTTCCCATATCTGATTATTCCAGTCCCCCACTGTTAAGCTTTCACACCACTTACAGTAGGTTACCTATCATTCCAGTTTTAATCCCTTTCATTCCCTTGTTTCTTTAACTTCATAATGTTATAATGTTCCAATCCCCTGTCTTTCCTTCTTCCTTTTTTTTTTTTTTTTTTTTTTTTTTTGTTATCGTTTCATTGTCCCATTTCATGATCTCTGCATTTACCTCGGAGGCTTGTTCTGTTCTAGGGGACTGCTATGATCCAAGTCTCTTGTTCATTGTATAAGACTTGACATAGTGTATAAGAAAATAAACTTGCGAAACACATCAATTAACAGGGATGTAACAAGCATTATTAAATAGGTGAGAAGCATGTAATTGAGCAGATGAATGTGGTAGCAATTGCAGTATTTCTGGGTATCCTTGTTCATCAAAAACGTTTTACCTAATCACATGATATTTTAATGCCTGTATAATTTGATTTCACACATTTTTATTCATAAATCTAACATAAGGATGATAATGGGCAAAGAGACTTTGTGACAACAATTGACTTTTATTTTTATATGAAAAGAGGAACAGCTAGGAAATGGGACCTTAAAGGTTATAGCTTTTGTCTGAGCATATTCCCATTGAAAGTTCTATTGTGAGAATATGCATTGAAATAATTTTGGCTTTTATACAGAGACATTTACCTGTGGACACTAATAGAAAAATAAACAATGATGTTTTGATTAATTGTGTTTTTCACCATTCCCATTGAAGCAACTTTTCACTTGAATGTTTTCCTAAATATTTATATTCTCCTTTTTAAAATTTTATTTTACCTTACTTTACTTTTTAGTCCATTTGTCCTCTATTTTTGCTTCTGTTCATCAATTTACTTATTTTCCAATACTGATGGTCCAGTTCTTTATCATTTTGTCTCTAGCTTCTTACATGTCTTACTTTTCATCAGAAGTTGCTATTTCTTTTCTTCATTATTCCAGCCCCAGTTGTTGCACTTGTAGAGTACATTCCCAATGCTCTTAACAAAAAGATCACTCCAGAGATACAGTGCCTTCAGCTGAAAAGAGTCAGATCCCCATAGCATGGCTTATAGAAGTTGCTAGGCTCCTGTGGGACTTCACAGAATCTTTTTGGAAGCTGTCTTGCTGAAAACTTTGTGGTACTGCTATCATGAATTCTCAGTCTATGGACAAGATACTTCTGCTTTTCACATAAAAGGTCTGTATAAGAAAAGGCAGCATCCTAAGTGTTGTTGCAGATGTTAAAAATGTGTTTGACATTGCACAACTAAATTTCTCTGCAAATTCCTGAAATTAGTTCACAAGAGAGTCCTGTCTTTGCACAATGCAAAAGCTGAAATGACAGTGCTGTTAAAGTGTATTTCTAAAACTGCAGGGACAGAAACAAATTTTAGCCACTATTGATGATTGCATTTGTTTTTTAAGTAACTGTGATATTATAAGCCAAAATTTTTGAAAGTGGACTCTCTAAATACTATTTCCTAAACACATATGCCAAAAATGTATCTTTAAACTTACTTTTCACATAAAACATACAATTATATCCAATTAAAAACACGTATACCAGTAGTTTAAATTATGATCCACAAATCCAATCATTCCTTGAAAAATGTAAGACATTGTGCTGAGAAAGTATTATTTGACTGTTGCTTAATCTTCAGAATTAATAGAAAACTAGAGACTTTACACATTTTAAAAGACTAAAAATTCTAATTCAGGGTTTTGGGGTTTTTTTAAGACTTCATCTTGTGTGAAACCCTATGTGTAGGTCATGGTAAAGTTGCTAAATTTCAAGACAGCTAAAGACATGATTATATCTGGTAAAGTCCATATGCAAAAGCAAAGTTCCCAATCTTCTGGTGAAGGGCAGTTGCATCTAAGAAAAGCCTTGGATTTACATCAGTGCTGGGAGTGCATGTGTGTGGTACAACCCTGATGTAATTTCTGTTAGAGTTAAAACTGCAAGTGTTCTGGTGGTTTTCTCCAAATAAGCAGCAACATTGAAAGTGTGTCTTAAATTAGGCTGAACATATCCAGTAGTCTCCCTCTGGGTAATTAGGGACTTCCCCTAAAATTGATTTTTCTCTTCACTTTTTTCCTCCTTCTCTTCATTCCTTGCAAATTATCAGACATTATAGCCGAAAAAAATTTGTCTCAGAGGTTTTACCTCCTCTTGCTCTAAGAACACAGGAGATAGGAGTCATGTTGTGGGCAACCATTTGTTACAATTCCTCTCCTAAGACTATCATAGTCCATCTCAAATCTGAAAGACGTAGTGAAATTTCATTAGTTTGATGATTATAAGCCATATTCCAATTTCCAGACTAAATATATTCCAAATTAGTTTCACTGATATGTGTTTTAGTTTACAGAGTCTTTTTTACTCTTCCTCATGTTTCACAAATGTATTCTAGAGAGCACACTGTGAGCTTTGAATCTTTATTTTGTAGACCAAACAGACTGTTTCTGATAGAGCAGACTGTCCATTTTCCTCATGTGTCTACAAGCCATTCCATAAAAAGACTCAGTTTGGATTTAGTTATGGTAGGTAGGTATTAACAGGTTTTTTGAAGAATTCCAGATGTGCTTGCATGTAATGTGTTTCTTCTTTGTCTCTGCTCCTGTGGGGGAAGAGCTTATTTCAGCTATATTCAGCTAAACTGTTATGGCTTCTTTTAATATACACTAATATGGATGGATTGGGGGGCCTGGGTTGGGAAGCGCTGTACAAAGGCAAAACAAAAAGCTTTGTCAAATCCCTGCCCCAAACTCTTACAGTCTCTAGGCAGAAATTGAATTACTTGGGTTTTGAGAAGGACCTTCAGATGCAGTTTGAATAGAAGGTGTATGTTACTTACACATCTGTCCCCCTGTAGAACAGCATCACTTCATTTACAGAAGGGTTTGACGCAAAGCCAGTTGCCATTGACTGCGCTATAGGTACATAAAGCCCAGAGGCAAACCGTGCCTGGTGGCAGTGACACCCATCAGGTGGTTTTCTGTAACTATCATGCCCTTTAATTCATAAACCATATATATATTTATTTTGTAGCTAGGTATATATAAATGTGTTAATGACTATTGTTTTGGACTGTATATATTTCGTTCTCCAGGAATACCCTGCCCTGAAGCTGAAGTCTGTGTTAAGCACAGGCCAAAGTACATGGTAAAGAGGCAGGATATATTAATCTAGGCTCTGTGATATCTCAGATATTTCCTAATCAGCTCAGTCTGCAGGCAGACTGTATTGTGTTTTCTTGCAGAAATGATATGGATATAGCATATTCATCCAACATGTTGCTCTTCACATCTAAATGGTAAATCTGCAATAGTATAAAAATGGGAAGCATGATATTCATATGTTAATATGAATATTCATATGTTAACAGTTTGGTGAAATGTTCTGAAAAAAGTTAGAATGACTGGATGCAGTCTTTCTTAATACTAGAAGCTGATGACAAATATGTGCTGCCAAAGGTATGTGGCTGTTGAAAGCATGCTTAACAGGAGTGTTACAAGCTCTGTCTTCCACACAGTTCTTCTGCTTGGTCTTTTCTGAAGACTGGGGAAAGACTAAAAGCACTAATTTTCTTGAGAAGAGAGGAACTAGGTGGAAAATGATGACAGCCTTTAGAACATGGTTCAGAGAAGATGGGAAAGAACTTGTCCATTGGGAATGGGACAAGAAATAATTGACTAGTATTTGGCAGGAACAGTTAGGACAGACACCAGAAAAAAATCCCCACCTTTTTCAATTTAGGATAATAAAGTACTGATAATATGTACCAGCACAGAAAATCTTTGGAACCACTGATACTGGAAGCTTCTAAGAATAAATTAAAGTAGTCAAAAGTGATTTAACTATAAATGATCCTACTTTGGGGTAGGGAAAGTAAATTAAAGAGACTTTATGATCTCTTGGAGTTCCTTCTAACCCTGTTTCCTTTTATCCATATCATAAATCTTGAAAAAGTATGGGCTTTTTCATGTATGCCACGTTTTACAAAGATAGCTGAATTGTCCATATCCATTTATTTTGTAATTTGAAGCAGCTATCATTGCAAAATTCTTTTAAGTACTCTTATTTTTATGATCAAATTGAAAGTTGGCCTCACAGAGCCAACATAGTGAGCATAAAATTCAGTTAATATGAGAAATGTCAGCAAGGGTAGTGCAGAAAGTCCCTAACAGGCCAGTTTGACCCAGTTGCCTGTGTTGAGTGTGGTGTCTGGTTCTACTTGTTAAATATTACCTCTACTTGTTAAATACTACCATCAGCAAAAAAAAACCACAGCTGAAGAGCTGGCCTTTCTCCAGGCTTGATCTAGTAGACTAAGCTAGGCTAGTGGTCTTGGGAATCCAGAGAGGTCCCAGCTGACTGGAAGCTGGTGAATGTTGTCCCAATTTCCAAGAAAGGCAAGAAGGAGGACTACAGGCCTGCAGGTCTCAATTCAGTGTCTGGCAAAATCATGGAAGACCTTATTCTGGGAAGTACTGAGAAAATAAAAATAAAAAGTCATTGGTCCCAGCACAGCTTCATGAGTGGGAAGGTCAGGTTGTCAAACCTGATTTCCTTCTATGACGAGATAACCCACCTATTTGATCTAGGAAGGCCAGTAGATGTGATCTTTTTGGTCTTCAGTAAAGCTTTTAATATTGTCTCTCACAAGATCCTTCTGAACAAAGTTTCCAGCACTCGGCTGGATGAACAGGTTACACAGTGGGTGAGCAGCTGGCTCATGGCTCAGACAGAAAGGGTTACAGGGAGAGGAGTGATGACAGACTAGGTGACCTGTCACTAGTGGAGTTCCTCAGGGCTCCATCCTTGCCCCTGTGCTCTTCAAAATCCTTATGAATGACATGGATTCAGGACTGGAAGGGATACTGAGTTTGCCAATGATGTTTAACTTGGAGGAGCTGTCAGCTCCCTTGAGGGAGTTGTTCTATACTATTTATTTGATCAGCTCTATGTTTCCCAAGAGTTTTATTGATGTAAAAGTTTTCAACATAAATAGAAAAACAAATTTATATAGCATGTATTTATATTAAAATGTGCAAATCTTACATATAACACTGTCCAATTTCTCCCTCAGCTTTTCCAGGATCATTTAGTAGCTTTCCAGATTTTGCATAGAGAATATTTATCGGTTCTAACCCACAAATAACACTGAGGTACTTAATTGCTGCTGCTAAGTTTCTGTGTAAGTGGTACAATTTTTAAAACTTCCTAACCATTAGTCACTACAGAGCATGCCAGATCCACAACCTCTTGTCTTGAACTTTGTTGTTTCTGGGCTTGCTATTTTTTATGGTTCTTCAATAACCCCAAAAATATTCACACTGAAATCTCGAGTACTTTGTCGTTTTGCTTTGAAATTTTGCCTTAAAAACTTCAGTGCTGTTTCTCCCTAATACTTTTCTTTGTTTAGCATGTTAACTTTAGACGTTTGAACTAGATGCAGTTGATGGGTTGAAAGACTTTAGAGGCCTGTGCCCTAAGCTAATTTCTAGTCAAGTTTTTACTTTCTTGTGGTTCTATCACAGGGAAAATACATTTATTTAGACACCAAAGGGAGCAAGCAAATGTCAAGGATGGGAATTTTAGTAAGAGTTGCTAGAATCAGAAAATCTGTGTTAATGTTATCTTCTTAGTCAGAACTTGATTCTTAAAAATTTTGATCCTATAAAAAGGGCTAATTGTAGGTGAGCTTTAAGCCTCATTTGATATTTAAAGAAAGTGTATTCTTATTATGCCAGTTTTTCAGAAAGATGTTTTTATCTATGGTCAAAATTTATTTTATTAAAAATGGGGTATCCATATTTATAGTCTTTGCCTTTTCTTGCCAAGTCTAAAAATAATATTAATAATAATTTAAAAAGAGAACCCCAAACAATAGGCAAAACACCAAGACCTGCTCAATTTAATTATAAGTTTCCTAAGATAAAAAATCCTCTGTATGTTTTCACTGCCTATTTTTAATCAATGAAATATTTTATTTTGTTAAAGGAAAATGACATTGTCAAATTAAATTGGTCATTTTATACTCTAAAAGTTTTTCTATACAATATTAATTTCTTTGTAGTAAGTTAAAAGAAAGAACAGAACGTATTTGATTGTTGGGGATTTTTAAAAATTATTTTCAACATTTTTTCCACTCCAACTGCTTACTATAAAGTTGAAATTCTTCAAAACTTGTTTTGCATATTTTCCTTTTAATTTTGGTATGCCACCAATGGCCATTTTCAAACTTTCCTTCAAAAAGAAACTTTATGTTTTAATTGTCCCTAATTTGAAGAGAACCAGCTGACAATTGTATGTGCTTGAGCTGGCCCAAACGGAAAGGGCAGGAAGCACCAAGCACCAACTCCAGCCTCTTCAGGATCAAATGTGTTTGTATACTTGTGGATAAGCAGATAATTCATCCCTGAGCTGGGAAGGGCATATGCTATAGAAAGGAAAAACAGGGTTTTAATTCATGCTCCTAGGGTCCATGAATTAATGGCTAGCTGGCTTCTGCAGTGTGAAGGTCAATATGTGTTAAAACATTTTTTCCTTTAGATTAATGATAGATGGCATCTTGGAATTACACAATACTTAATATTTTTAATAGGATTTAAATATAGAATAATTTTGAAAATCAGAGCTCATTAACTGTGTAACTTACTGAGGATTTTAGAATCTTCTCTTTTGCAGTTGCATTATGCCCTTTTATTTTTATAATAAATTAGTAGTGTGATAACTATAAGGATAAAATTATTATAAATCTGCCATAATAAATTAAATATTAAACCCTTAAGTTTAAGGCAAAGGTGTGTGTCCTTTTTTCCATGTTTCCATATTTTTAGTATCTCACTATTACTCATATCTCCAAGCCTCTTATGTTGACTTCAGAGGCAGCTAAATTAAATGGATTCAAAGTTTCCTCCCACAGTTATGTTTGCCATGCCATAGGTCCCTTCTGTTGTTCTTTCCTGGACTCTTGTGTATGGTTTTTGGGATGAGTGAGTAATAGCTAAAGGGTAGTCGGGTATATTGATTATAGAAGTTGAAGTGAGGGCCTATTTACAAACACATAAACATTTTTTATATGAATGTCATTGTCATTATTCTCTCCTAGTTAGTCTAACATACTGGGTTTACTCGTCAAGCAGAAGCACCATTGAAAGATTCATAATATATTTCCCAAGTGGTTATAGTAGATGGACATATATGACTAATTTCTTTTCTTTCTTTTATTTGTCAGCAATAAATTGATTTTGCCATGAATTGCCATGTCAGCTTTGGGTTTTTTTCACAGTTAACTTCACATATAACTAATCTATAAATAATCTATATCATGCTGTTATCTCTGTTTATATCTTCAAGGCAATTCATAATTCTTTTCAAAATAGAAATCAAATGTAGGATCTTAGAGACTTGCTGCTAACCTACCTCTTTGTTGGGATATAATCTTTTGTTCTTCATTGAATTACTTTTATTACTGACAAATCTTTGTGTCTACTTTTAGTATGAGTTGGACTTTTGGAAGTTTCTCACGGGAATTTGCAAATTTAAATGCACCCATCTGCTCCCCTTGTTTACTGCAGCATTATTCTTAGAAGGCTCATAGAGCAAGTAAAATTACTGATCTTACATATACTTGTTATTCCATCTCATTCATCTGGTAGAAAAATAAGTGTTTCACATTTGTTTATTTCCCCTTCTCCCCAAGCATTCTGTCAGATGCATTACATATTTTACTTACATCTTCTGTGCATAAACTTCAGAAGCGAAATCACGGCCTTAATGAAGTCAAGGGGAGTTTTCCCATTGACTTAAATGAGATCTGGAGTTCATCCAAGGAAACTCTTTGTCTTTATGTCTTTGGCTTTCCCTCATTTCTTATTCTGCTTTCAGTCACTCCAAATCATTCCTAATCTCCTTCCGATATGTCTTGTAACTTCTTACAGTCCCATTTCTCAATTTGAGTTTCTCAAAATATTTTATCTTTGTTTTCCCTTTTTTTTTTCTTTTTTCTAAATAAGACAAGGAGCTCTCCCCAGTCTGAAATCTTTTTATTTGGTCTTTGAAACTTTTTACACTATTAGTAGTCTGTAACATTAGCAAAATCACTTATGTTGAAATCCAGAACAGTTTTATCCATGCAAGAAATATTTTCTCACTTTTTCTCTCTATTTATGTCAAGATTAATTGGATATGCCCTGTTAACCAATAAGTTTGTGGGTTTTTTAAAGGCTTGGGTTTTATTTTTCCTGCTAATATAAGTGTAATGTCTTAATATTTTCTGCAATCAATATTCCCCTAAACCCCAAAAGGTATAGATAAAATCCCCCTTTTTTTCTTTTTTTTTTCTTTTTCCTTTTTCTTCATTAAACAGCCCTCTTAGTACTTCCTTTCCAGACACCCTGTGTAGCTTGTGACATATTCCTCTCTTTAAGATAGCGCTATGTTTTCTCTTAGTTCAGATTTTCCTGTAATAATGAGTATCTTCAGGATGCCCCATTCCCCTCTGATATTAGACATACATAGGCACTCATATACAGAGTAGCTTTCCTCTGCTATTTTCATGCTAGATCTTCACATCCACTTATCAATTGTTCTTGACTTTTACTGTAGTCTTACATTTGCAATACCTGGGTTTGCAATATCGGATTTCTCCTGGAATGCTGAATATGCTGGGACCCATCCTGTTTACATCTTACATGATGCAGGATGGATCTCTTTCTCATTAGGTTTGCACATGATATCAAATCAGGGAACAGTCAATATGCATAAGGGTAAGATGGCCCCTCAGAGGACCTGTATGGGCTGAAGGACTTGGCCAAGAGGAATTTTATGAAATGCCATGCATTGCACCGAGGAAGGAAAATCCCCATCTGAGTCCAGTTTTGGCACCTCAAATTTAAGAATCACAGCGGTAAACTGGGGTGAGTTCAGCAAAGGTCTACACACATGGTCAGAAAAAGAAGCAGTTGCCTTCTGGGGAGAGTCAGAGAGAGCTGAACTAGATCAGCCTGGAGAAGAGGGGGCTTTGAGGAGACCTGACTCTCAGTACCTATAGGGAGATAAGCAAGAAATGGAAGCAGGCTCTTTATTTTGGTGGTAGAATGAGAGACAGAGGGTAGAATGTTAAAGTGAATGTTTCAGACTGGACATAAAGAAATATGGATATATATCCTCTTCCCTCATGAGGACAGTTAGGCAGTGGATGGGGCTGTTGACAAGCAAGTTGTATCGTCTATATCCTCTAAACCTGACTAGAGGATATCCTCTATATCCTTCCAAACCTGACTAGATAAAATTCCAAGCAATCTGTTGTGACCTTCTAGCTGTGCCTTCTTTAGGCAGTGAGTTCACCTAGAGATATCCTAGAGCCCTTAACCTGCATTATCCAGTGATCCTAGTGTGTTTCCTTAAAAATAGAACCACTGAGAAAGTTAGCAGAAGCAAGGTAGCAATTTTAGCAATTATGCTTAAGAAGAAAGATGCTCGGGATTTTGTTTTACTGATACTAGTGAAGTCATATCAGGTGCTCACACAAGAGACGGATCTTAGATGCAGCAATAACTGAGTTTACATATTTTTTAATTTATTAAAAAAAGAAAAGTTGTGCTTGCAACCAAAAGACCAGTTTTATGCAATCAGTAATTATGCGATTTGTGATTATTATTTTTCTTGACCCCTGCTCCAAGGCACTTACCTCCCTTTTATTCTAGTGTAGTTGAAGGGAGAGCATGAAGAACACTAGCTGCTTCTACACTGACTGCTAAAATTTTATCAACAGATACTATACATAGCAAAGTCTAGTTTAGAGGTTCCAAAAGCAATAATTGACTTACACAAACTCATTCATTCTTGCTCCTACCTTGCTTGGTGTGCCAGAGGCACTTTGTGACCATTGATCATTAATTCCATCTTATGCCATCTCCTCCAGCAATGAACTAAAGACAAACTTTAGTGGCCTAATTAACTATTCCTGTGAACTTTTATCTCCTGTCAGCATCTGCAGCAGTGCCTGCCAGCTAGGACTGTTTGTTGCCTCTGCTTTCCATTGCCAAGTCAATGCAACTCCCAACTCCACCATAGTAGAATTGAAATCTTTGGTGATGGATAAAGTGATAAATATGAAAAAAGTATATTTCAAAGGTATATTTAGTGCTTCAGTGTTGCATTTCAGAAAATAAAAGGATGTTACTTTGAATTTTTTTCTCAAAATGGCTCTTGGAGATCCCAGCGTATAAGGGTGTAATTTGAAAGTGGCAGGTTGATAAAGCACATCCATAAACACCCCCACTGAAGAGCAGTGCTTCTGTAGAATTAGAATTATATTTCTGATCTTCTTCCACCAGGATATTGTAGCTTCACTCTCTCCTTAGCAAGATGAGGTAGCACTCCCTCAGCTTCCTGTGAAAGGTATTGACAACAGGACCTTCCTCCCTTTCTTGTTCAAAGCCAGAGGTTTGCATATAGGCATTATTTTATCTAGAAATACTGCCACTTCTTCATCATTTCAGTATATGTGATAAATACATAGGGGAAGTGTTCTTCAAGGAGAAATAATAATGGACTCTGTGATATTTGTAGCATTACTGAATTTGTATTTAATTACTCATCTAATACTTTCTTCCTTTTCTCAATATTTAGATTACTATCTCCCTATGTGGCTGTACATATTCACATCAATAAACAGTTCACTTCTACTTAGAAAAAATAATAAACTGTTTATAATAGCGTGAAACTGTAGAAAGACAGTAAGAATTAGATAACATGAAAATATTATAGGATTTGAGGATTTGTCACCATTTGTCTAGCAAAGCATAAATATAAAAATTCTAAATATGAAATAGTGGATTGGAAAAGAAAGGTTTTCTTTCAAAACTGCCATGGGATATGCTACAGATCTATAGCTATAGATAGGTCTTCCTAAGGATATAGTAGTTCACATCTATTAGGAAAGAGAAAGCAAAGAAGTTGTACATAATATATTTCAACAGGTTAAACTTGGAAAATACTTAATGCAAAGAAGTCTTTAGAAAACAGAAATGCTCCAGATAAAAATAAATATTTCAAACCTTTTTCACATATGAAAATATGAAAGCATACACAAATTATTAGGTTGGCCACAGAATGATTTGAGCTCAGTAGCTCACCTTGCTGGCTTGGACACAAATATTTTCAAACTTCTGCAGTTTGAAGAATTCTGTAGCTGTGGATCTTCTCCCAGCATTTACTGGAACACTTTGTGTAGCTGAATAAAAATTGTACTTGTAGTGCAGTATGCCCACTACGTAAAAGAATTCAGGGCATCTGTTGGTAATAAGCAAAAACATCAATAAAATTGCAGGTGTCTGATGTTAAAAGTTACCCTGGAAATGTGAAGGTCTGTAAAAGATGCTGTGTAACACAAAGATAGCATTTTGGTTTTTTCTTTTAATTACTGAAGCACAAGAATGTGAGTAGTGATAGTGAATAGATAGTACAGTTGAAGGAATATCTACAGACTAACAAATTGGTTTTGAAGATGTAATGTTTGTGGGCTTAAGGCTGTCTACAGAACTGTGAGGAAGAATGGATCAAATGGAACATCAGCTGGTTGGGGAAATAGTTAATGTTGCTTGAGAGCTACCTGATTATTTAGTTCATATTTTTTTAACTCTTAAGAATCTTTATTTGTTTAATGGACAAACATAAACACAAAGCAAATCAGTGTAGTCTGCCATGGCACATATGGCTTAGAAATTTTTCAGTCCCAAAGATTCCCCTGGGAAAACTTTCCTCATCAAAGTTTTAGAAAATTCATCTCTTTATACACTTCTGTGTGAAGTCACTTGGAAAGCTAGTGAGTCAATAGTATCAAAATTAAAGTCTCACACAAAATAAGTTTGGAAGGGACTTCAAGACATGATGTAATTTATTGCCCTTTGTGCCATTGAATACTGAAGTAAAAAACTCCCTAGTGTTACTAGGTGCCTAAGTCTCCATAGCAATACAAAATACTTTCAGCTGCAACCCAGCAAAAAGATTATCCTTTCATGATTTTAGACTGATTATTGCAACCCCTGAGTGGAATAAAAAGGCACCAAAAGAGCTTAAAAGAATTACATGACTTGTTGCAAATCATATTCTTGGCTACAAAGCTCACAGTAAGCACATTGACCTAGGCAGCTTCTCTCTCTCAGCATCTACCACCACTTCAATACAAAGCCAAAAGCAAAGTATTTTCCCTGCCAGTCATTACATTGATTTAACTGCCTAAACCTCTCTGTCGTGATGTCCCAAAGCACTTTTTCTTAAATGATTTTAGCAGAACATTAAAGATTTTTGGTGGATATGGGCAACAATATTTAGACGAACCAGATCTGAACTAAGGAGTTTGTTCACTGGGAATCCTAGAGGGGTTGAATCCTGGAATTTTCCTGGCAGCTTTCAGAATTAATCACTGAACTTCCTACCTTTTTTTTTTTCTGTTTAACATATACAAATGAGAATTGAACTAATGAACTATTTTTTTTCCTTCTATAGAATTGCATGAAAGATATACAGGGAAACTTAAATTGTTAAATCTCTTGTTTGGAGGGAGAAAAGGACTACTGTAGTAACACAGTGCTGGTGGTAATAAAAGGCATTGTCTGCCTTCATATGTTTTCCAAAGAATTTTTTGGATATTTTACTCAAAGCTTAGAATGAGTTCTATTTTACTAAAAAAATCTGAAAATTATTGTAATTATTTATATTTCCTTGTCCTGAGTTCTCACTGCTGTTTTGCTTTATTCAGTATCCCCTTACATTAAAGTTGAAGTGCATCCACTGTAGAAAATGTGCTATTCATAATTGAGAATATTGTATCAAGTATATTTTCTCCTTGTTGACACCAGCTCGACTCAATTTAATTAAGAAATCATGTACTTGGTTATACGATCTGGTTGTTTTCTTGTCAGCAGCTGCACACTTTCTAATGTTTAGAAGTTGAATGTAACACTTGTTTTGTTGCTGTTGTCTTGATTTTAGCAGGATTTTAGTAACTATCGCACTAAACACATTTTCCCAAGGCAGGATCAGGCTTATCTTCTGCAAAATTCAGAAGACAAGTTCACCTTGTATCAGATGAATTATTGCAGACTTTGAGAATTTGGCTTCATCCCTAAATATTTGAAAGTTACTTTGCACATTCCTTCCTAGTAGTTATTCATCCCGCCGCTGCCTGTCCTGCTATCTTTCTTTTTCCTCTGAAACCAAAAAGCTCTTCTCCAAAAGCCTACACTCTTCATAAGGCCTTTGTAAGTGTCCAGCAACTGTTACCTGTCTCCTGGCAGTAATTCCAGTTAAATGTTAGAAATGGTGATTTCTTTAAGGATACAGTAGGCAGTTGTAATTTGCCAGTTAGTTGCAAGGAGTGAGACAAGAATCTTCATGTGAAGCCATAAAGCATGTGGAAGAATGAATGTTAGAGGCAGAAACAGAGAAAGAGGAACTTCATGTTCTGCAATCTATGAGCAAAGAAAAAGCAATGTATTGAGATGAGTAGGCAGATCTGCAAGATATGAGAATCCTTCTTTTATATTAAAAACATCTCTCACAGAGAGTACTATTTTGAAAGTGCTGGGGTACAAGAAAAGCCTTCTTTATAATTGTAGATCCATCAGTTGTAAAGAAGGTAATCCATGGAAATGAGGATGTTCATTTGTTTATATCTTTACAAAAAGTTCTTTGAAATAATTTAGCATAGCCTTTTTTTTTTTTTTTTTTTTGCTCCTGCTTCATTCATCTGCTTGCTTTCTGTTTGTGACCTTGCATTGTCACCCTGAGCTCAGGCAGAGGTGTATTTTGCCAGCACTTATTCAGAGGAGACAGACATTTTGATGAGGACATTAGGACATGGTGTCATAGTTGTACTTGCTAAGTGATGTGTCCATCGTCCCTTTATTATCCCAAAGAGTTAGCAGGGGCTCAACATACTTCTCACAGATGTGTACCTAACTCCAAGGATGATTTGGGAAAGGCCCCAAATGGTGGGGACACTAGGCCTCCCCTGGAAACCTGGTTCAGTGCTCCACTGTCTGTACTAATTTTTATTTCTAGCATCTGACCAGTTGCTCTTTCTATAACCTAAGACATCCATTTTTCAGCCTTTCATCATGTAACGGTTTTTATTTTCCTAATCCTCTACCAGGATTTTCTCAAGTTGTTGACATCTATGAAATTAATAACAATGCTCTTCATTCTGTCTTCATTGTCATTGTCATTAATAAAAAGTATTGACTAGTTCTGAACACGATTGGCTCATCAAGAAATGATGCTAAACTTTCCTAAAATACAGATTCCAATTATATAATAGATCAGAAAGTCTTGATCACAAGTCCAAAATCACTAAGCTATGAAATGTTTTAGGATATGAGTAGCATATATATTAATAAGAAGTCATGGAATACAGAAATATTTGTTCAGAATTCATGTTTAAATACTCAGTACTTCGCATGGGAATTTGTTCTTAGCACAATGCTCCTATTGTGCATCAAAATGGTAGTGCAAAATTTTGCAAATAATCACATTTAAATATATTTCTGTCTGTATGTACACAAATCTTCAAATCTTCTTTCGCTTATGGAAAAGAAAAAGAAAAACTTTTTGGTTTTCATACATATCTTGTATAGTTTCTTCCTCAGAACATATATAAAATACATTTCTAACCAGAGTTCATGCCTGAACTGTTTCTTTCAATCTTTGATTTTGAAAAGCAATCTCTAGAGTTGAGAGAAATGTTTGAGCCAATGTGTTATTCCTTGTATTTGCTCTTCCAAAAAGGGATGCTTGTATGGCAGTGCTTTCTAAAACTTAGAAAACTTTCTTAAGCTTCTGGCAGAATAGCCTATGAAATTTATTTCTGTGTGGAAGTATGAACTGCTTGATTTTTACTGTTAATCTGTAAGAAAGTATAGTTGAAAAAAATGAAAATTTTTATTTGTTATTAGTCCTTTAAGATATTAATCCTTCCACAGGTTAGTCATCAAATTAATCTTTGAACTGTCCTTGCAAAAATGTGGTCCTCAATACCAAAAAATCACAATACAAGAGAAACTAGTGCATTTTTAATGGCTATTTCTTGTTATCCTGTCTGTTTATACAGTGGCTGCACTCCAACCACTGGAGTGCAATAAAGCAACCTGGACACCACCCTTAAAGGAACTGAGTGCATTTGGGAAAAAAGTTCTGTAGTCACAAGCATGGAAACAAAGGCATAGCAATGAATCATAGAATGGTTTGGAACAGAAGGGACATTTAAAGATCATCTACTCCAACCTCCCTGCCACGAGCAGGGATATCCTTCACTGAATTGAGGAAAGCCTCATCCAACTTCATTTTGAAAACTTTTGGGGATGGGCATCCACAGCTTCTCTGGGCAATCTGTTTCAGTGTCTCACCATCCTCATGTAAAATATTTTTTCTTTATATCTGATATAAACCTGCCCTCCTCAAGTTCACGAATGTTGCCCCTTTTTCTGTCACTACAGGCCTTGGCTGAAAGTTCCCATCTTTCTTAGACAGCCCCTTAAGTATTGAAAGGTCTCCTGGAGCTTTCTCCCCTCCAGGCTGAACAACCCCAACTCTCTCAACCTTTCTTCATAGGAGAGGTGTCCCACTGCTCTCATTTTGTGGCCCTTCTCTGGACCTGCTCTAACAGGTCTGTGTCTGTCTTGTACTGGGATCCTCCAGGCAGGATCTCACGAGAGCCGAGTACAGAGCGGGGTGGGGAGGTGAAGCACTTCTCTAACCTGATAAGCACACTTCTTTTTATGCAGCCCAGGATACAGTTGGCTTTCTGGGTGGACATTTCCAGCTCATGTCCACTTTTTCATCCACCACTATCCCCAGGTCCTTCTATGGGGATAGCCCCAGAGCTGCTCTCAACCCCTTTAGCCTCCAGTCTGTTTTGTGTTGGGCATTGCTCTGACCCGGGTGCAGGATCTCATGCTTGGTTTTACTGAACTTCCAAGGTTCATGTGGGCCCACTCCTCAAACCCATCCAGGTACCCCTGGACAATATCCCTTTTCTCCACCAATTTAGCCACCACTCAGCTTGATGTTACTGGCAGACTTGCTGAGGGTGCAGGCAACAAATCCCACTGTGTGTCACAGATGAAGATATAAATAGTGTTGTTCCCAGTATGGATGACTGAGAAACCTCAACAGTGAAGTAATATAGTAGGTATAACAGTGCACAAAATGCAATTTCTTGGGAGCAACAAAGGAAAAAGAATACTGTGATGATAGTGTTACAGCATCTGGAGAAAATTATTATGGCAATATAGCATGATTAAAAATATGAAGATTACATCAAAAACTTAGTCACTTACCGTTCTGAAGAAAATATCTGAAATTTGAAGCTTAATGGAGTTCAGAAGTTCTCTTCAACACTTAAAAATGTTTGAGAAAAGATACTAAGTGTAAAGCAAATCTCATGAAAGGACCTTAAATCTCAAGGCACACAATTACTTGTATTGCCTTAAAAAGGGATGAATTGTTTTTCTCCCTCTTTCAGAAGATACTGTTCAAACGTTTTTCAGTGATAAAAGTAATTTCTAAATGACCCCACATTCCCCTGCAACACAGCTACCACAGAAATAAGAACAAATAAAGTTAAATTCAGATGGAGACCGAAGCACCTTGTTGCCTGTGGGTCCTAATCGTTGTTTTCAAATTCAGTAAGTTCTACACCACAGTAGATACTGCGTGACCTCAGATCACCCTGTGGTGTTTTCAAACCTCAGGTGTCTGCTAGAAACACAACAGAGAGACTGAGGAGATTAGGTTCAATTTCTTTTTTTAATCGTTACAGCAGGGTTAACTTTGCAAGGAGAATCAGGCAGTATGTCTTGGGGTTTATTATTTTATCAATTATTGTGTAGTGGCACGTTGGATACAAACACAGATAGTAATCCAGTAATCCTTGGATAGTACACTCTGTATAGTATACTGGTTATAAGGAAGTCATGTGTTGGAACTGACTGCTGAATATTTGTTTAGTATATTTTGTGTACTCTATTCCTGAAGAACTAGCTATATATACAGTGAGACTAGTCATGTTGTTGCTGTATTTCATTTTGTAAATTAGGATCTTTACTTCATTTATCTCTTTCAACAAAGAGATTTTTTTTTAATCTCAAAAACAAAAAAAACCACCCTTTGTTTTTCTATCTGATTTGTAAGTTTTTGTTTTGTTTTGTTTTTAGTTCAATTAAAGCTGTTCTGCTTTAATCCAAGGTAAATTGCAAGAAATACTTAGAAAAAACCAGCACAGGAATAAAGGTGCTAATAAGGTATTGAAAGAATAGTTATGTTTTGTCCAGAATTTAAAGGTAGCTGATCCATACTCTGCCTGCCTAAGTAAAAATCAAATGCTCTTAGCACATCCTGTAGATATCATATGCAGAATTTGATCCAGATGGGTCCATTCCTTTTTTTTCTTTTTAACCCATACATCTGTGAATGTGTATACACAGATGTTCTTTTAAAACTGATGAAATACATATTAAAACTTCAGAAGCTTGTCCCCCTAACCTTTACAAAATTCTTTACCCAGCAAGGAAGTATGTCTGATACTGTTATTGATTCCTTATATATATACTGCTTGCACATTTAAAACCCAATTCCCTTTTTCAAATTATTAGGCTTTTTTAAGGCAGCAGTTGTAAATGCATTATCATTTTTAATGGCAATTCATTTCC
>NC_140033.1:25465877-25480877 GCF_963513975.1 Fringilla coelebs | reverse complement strand
ATAGTCTGGGGCTAAATGATAGAAAGTACCTAAGATCAGAATGAGGAAATCAAATGGTAATAATATTTCTGTGAGAAAATAAGGACAAAATACTACTAAAGGTTAAGAACATTTTTAAGTTGCTGTATCAAAGTCTAATGTTCTCATTAGATTTTCCTCACCTATGTCATATCAAAGCTTAAGCACAAATAAAAGCTAAAGGTAAGTTTTTATTTTATTTTTTGTATTAGGAGTTGTGTCATGACCAGCTTTTCAGCAGGTTCTTATGGCTTTCCAAACTGTCTGAGGTCTAGAACACCTACTCCAGGCAGCTAAGGATGGGTGCTATTTACCAAAGTCTGCAACATCAATGTATTTTTCACAATTCTACAGCAAGCATCTGACAAAAAAAACAAAGTTATGCTATAATGTTTTATATGCTTTTTTATTTTTAACAGAAATCAACTCGTATTTTCCACATAGACATTGCCATGTTATCTCCTTTTCCCTAGTCTCTATCAAACTGAGATTATATCTTTTTTTAATAAAGTGAACATTAATAACTGTATCTATTTATATGTGTATATAAGTATATAAGTAGCTTCCCAATAGCTTATTTTGTCTGAGTCAAAACAAGATCAAGCAACACTGCCTACCTTTACAGGTCATTTTGTATTTTAGTAGCATCTTTCCTGTCTTTAAAGAAATCTCTTCCCCTGAAAGGAAAAACAGATTAAGATTTTCAAGGTTTTTCTGTTGCTTCCTTTGTAATTTTTCTTGTCTCCTTACAATGAATAGTTAGATCCAGAACTGTAGTGGGAAGCCTGTACTTCATGAAACAGCCAGATCTATGGACTTTATTTCAGGATTATTATTTTTTTAATATATAAGGTTATAGGCCAGGCACTGAAATTAAATATTTCTGTCATAAATACCTTTTTGTCCCAGTTTTTTTTTCTGATGTCAGGAAAAAATCCAGTATTTTATTGCTGTATCACCATTATGCCTGAGTCCACAACTAGTACCCTCTGGGTAAACTTCATATCCAGAAAAACTACATGTAATTAATAAAATTCAATAGATGCTGGGGTCCACCTGTGGGTATTTATTTATGACCTCTAATTGCAGGACTTCCCTCTGGACAAGCTGGAGTACTGGAGCCATGGTAGAGGTTCTCCAGCCACCTGTTACACTTTCCATTTAGCTTCAGGGCATCATTCCTCTACAGGTTTGCTTGTTGTGGAAAACTCCTTTCATTTTATTTCTGCCATCTTGTTTATTGAAATCATTTCTTAGATGGGAAAAAGGCCAGCATATTTTATATGTGAAGTAAAAAGTAACTCCTGAAATTTTTTAACTCTTACCTCATGAGTTATTCTGGCAGCTTACTCTGATTTTTCATCTTCATGTAACTTAAGAAGCCACTCCAAATTCTACTGTTAGATAATTCTTATGTTTGACAGCCAGTTAATGTAATTTTATTTGTTGATAAGTGGATACATCTTAGTTAAAATGTGTAGTAATCCTTTCAGAATTTACTTCAACTTTCATGTTCTATAAGGAAATAAATATTTTAATAACACCTTATTGATTACTGGAATGTGTAACAAACACATCCCAACATGTGTTGATTTCTAGTAATTATTGTAAAACTACATGCCTAGTTGCAGCATTGATTCCAAATGGATGTGAACCAGCATCTCTCTCCTCCCCCTTTCAGGAGGTGAAAATTGTCAAATTAATCAGACGGGAAGAGACAGCAGATTGAATAATTTCAAATAGTAGAATAAAGCCATAAAGTCCAGTTTTTCACATTGCTGAGAGCAAGCAGTGACAATGGGATGGAAAAATCAGAAGTGACATTTGAAGATTAGTAAAGTCAGTAGGACCAATTAATTAGGACAATGAACCAGAAGAAATTTCATTTACCTGAGAATCTAAAGAGAAAAGAGAAAAAAAATTCTAATCACATTGTGGGATTTTACTCTGCTCCTTCTTCAGCTGATATTATCATATTAATGAAAATGTTTCAGGAAAGAAATACTGGAATTTCTAAATTTAAAAAAAAACCAACTTGTTATGTTTTCATTATGCCTTTTCTCTTCAGGTGTCTGGTAAGTGTAAGTTGCATTCCAAAAACTAGACAGAGCATAAAGCAACTTATTAAACCAAACTAACCAATATCTCTTAAAACTTGTTGGGTACTATCAAGGATTTGGAAGGTGGCAGCATTTCACCCTGGCCCATCACCTGTCATACAAACACGAACTTAGCCCAGACATAGGTGGGTACTACAGCCAGACTTTCATTTACTCCCTGACCTTACAATAGAATTTAGAACAGAAAATGCAGATGTTGATAATATATTACACATTTACAGGAATACTGGTTAAATGTGGGCAATATATTCTGCTTTCTCATGCAACCAAATTTTTGAAACTACATTTATTCATTGAGTTTGATTCCTCATGTTCATCATCATTAACAAAAGCTAAAGCTTTACAAATACAGAGGTGCTATGAAAGATTAAAGTTGTCTATCCTGGCATTTTTGAACTACTGAATGTTCTAATTTGTGTGCTGTGACTCTGCATGAGCAGTTCTGTATTATTTTTTTATGCTTCTCACTCTGTACTTGTAAATTCATACATAAAGATGAATCTGCAGCACATTGTCAAATGAAATTATCCACCAACAGCAATAACAGGATCTTCAACACAGCATAAACAAGCATGCAGAACCACACATTTCATCTGAAATACCCATTACCGGCACAGTTGCCCATTTAAGCTTAAGGAGAGGAATTCCTTTCCTCAGCTTCTCCAGCTGACTCTCAGATTTGCCTCTGAAAAGCCTTTCCCTGCAATTACAGAAAAAACTCGGCTTGGGCAGGCACAAAGTGAGGATGAAGTAGACCTGAGATGGCAATTTTACTTTTATGCAAAACAAAGAGAGCTGTTTCAAAAGTCCACCTTTATCAAATACTTTCTGAATGTGAGTGGCATTCCTTTTTACTCAGAAACCCAATTATTTATTTCCTTGAATTATTTTGATGTGTCTCCTCCCTGGCTGCTCCAGAGCAATTCATTGGCTCAGGCTTTTCCTGGCTGCTGAGAACAAGCGCTGTTTGCCAAGCTGTACCCCAGTGGGCTGAGAGAGACCTGAGCAATCTGCTTATTCCAAAGGTGCTTCTTTTAATGGGTAGCAAAATATGTACTGTAATGATTGGCAGGCAGGCTGGTGGCAGGGCTGGGCTGAGAGGAGGAGGAGAAGGCTGTGATCCCAAACTCATCTGCCCTTTCCAGCAGGGCTATGAGATGTTCTGTTAGTCTGTCTTTAAGCAAACTGCTGACTGTTTCACTTTTATAAAAAAAAACACATAAATGAGGCAAGTTCTGCTTTCTTACAAGTTTTGTTATGAAATGTTCACACATCTTTGTGTGAAATAAAAGTATGATGCTAATCAACACCTTCTAGTCATTAAGATGCACACTCTATATATAACTTCCTTTGTGCAGTAAGACTGTAACATCTCTTTTCCTTTTCATTCAGACTGAAATTTAATACTTAAAAATGCAATTAAAAAATTTTTTTTGTTTATTTGTTTGTTTTAATCCATTGCTTTGTGGTAGAGAATAGCAGGAAAAGCAAAATTAAGCCCAATGGAGTGAGTGGGCAAGGGCTGCCATTTTTCACTTCCAAGTGCTATTTTCTACAGGCCTTACATCCAGTGCAACTGGGACAGCATTTCCCCACACAGGAAATACCTAGTGATTAGAGAATTAATGTAGATCCACCAGGTGGAATAAATCAGTATCATGCAATTGCAGATGTTTAAAACAAATCCACATACCTGGGAGAAGTCTATACCAGGAGATAAAATCATGAAGTGGTGATAAGGTAGCAGGTTGTTTGTTTGTTTGTTTTAGTTTTGGTTGATTTTCTTGGGGTTATACAGCTTTTTCTTTTCTTTATTTTAATATTATTTTATTGGGATTTTATTTTCACTGCATTTTCAATAACTATGGTATGATGGTCACATTTTTAACTTGCCAGTGGCTTAACATTAATATCTTCCATTATCTTTGCTTAGTTAAAAGTCAAAAGGAACTCTATTTGGAAAGTAAGCTGTGTTTCTTCATTAAGTGTGCAGGAAGTGGAAAATTACACCTTACAGATAGATATTTTGGAGGGACCCAACCTCCTGTACAATGAGGCTTAAAACACATGTTGTGCCAACACAGGTGCTCTCCATCTGAGTCTGGACACTTATTGTCACAGTCATACTGTTGCTTTGCTCTAGAAGTGCAAGACAGAGCCTGTTTTATGAGATTAGAGCAGTGCATCTGAAACCATTGGGGTGCATCTCTTTGGGGTTTAGGACTACAGGATTGTGTCTTTTGGTTTATTGCTGTTGTTCAACTGACTTACCCAGAGAAACTAAGGTCACCTATTGGAAGTGTAAATGGGCTCTCATAAGAAACCTAATGGGACAGCAAAACCCTAAAGTCTGAGCATCAAAACATGTAGCTATGAAATGACTGTGAAAAATGTAAATCTTCACTCTGATGGCAGAACCCAGAATATACACCTGCTCATTAGTGAGATATAAAATGGTGAACCACTGCAGCGACATTGTGTTTTTCATTCTTCCAAACTAATCTTGTTTCACTTCAGCTGGAAGAAACTGTTTAGAATCAACAAACTGATCTATAAAAATGGGAAGAAAAGGGAAGAATGAATCTTACATTCTTCTGAGTGCATTTTAAAGGGTACCATGTAGAATTTATGCACTGAAAATAGCATGCTAACTAGCCCAGCAGAAAGAGCATGATGATGTCTGATCATATAGTTGTGAGATTCATTTTCTTAACAAAGTACTTGTAGACTATCTGTCTGATCATCATCTGAGACCTACTAATGCAAAAATTATTCTTTCACATATCCTAACTGCTTCTAGGCTCTTCTAGGCTACTTCTAGTATTGAATAACAGAGATAAATTCAGCCTACTAAACTGTTTCTCAGCAGAGGATTTAAAAGTTGCTACTGGCTGATAACTACTACAACATTTTTTAACCAGATAGCATATAAATCCCTTTTTCTTCTCTATTAATAAGTCAGGATCAAAATGGTCTTTTGTCATATTGTAGAGACAAGTCAACAGAAGAAGCTATAAATATGGGGGAAAGCCTTTTGGGAAAGCAGTGCTTGCAGTCTGGCTGTCATTCCTTTGGCTTGCTCTCCCTGAACACTCATGATAGTGCATAGGAAAACACTTTATGCACTGATAAATGAAAGTCTGGATGCAATCGTCCTTCTCATCCATTAACCCTCCAAAAGAAAAGATAAAGAAAGAAATGGGGTGTGTTGCCCTAGCAAAAGGCTCCTTATCTGTTACTAAAATTACCCTTTGAGAGCAATGTGGTTTAATCTCAGTCTGGCTCTGCCAGGCTGAGGTGCCAGCCCACAGGAATTTTGCATGGCAGTGCCCATGCAGGATTGAGAGTCACATACTGGAGATCAGGAGGCCTGCCCAAGAGACAGCCCTTCAGCTAGAATGGCACACATCTCAGTGGGATGGCTGCTCAAGAGCATGTTTAAATATACCAGCCATTGGACTGGCCTGGGCACCTTTCTGTGAAAACAAGATTGCTGTCTGGTTGAGGCTTCCCTCCTCTACAGTATAATAACAGAAGGGACTGCACAATGGACTTACTGCACATGTGGAGACAGTGCCTGTGGCTCCATAATTTTGGATGAGTAGCCCCTTAAGACTTGCAGAGTGGTAATTTCAACACTGATCAAATGTTTGGCCACACTGGATAATAAAAAATGATGCAGAGAACAAAGGATGTGAAGAAGGGTCCAGACAACCTGCAAGAGGACGAACACATAATTTCTTTTTGCTGATGTTTGAGGATAGAGTCCTCTGAACCATTGTTTTTTGGCAGAAGAGTCCACATCTCTGAAGATGATACTGCTTCTGTTTAGGTAGAATACTAATTATTCCTCAATTAAGAAACAAGAATATCAGGGTTTTTCAGTGTATTCAGTATTCAGTGTTTGAGAAAATTCAATGAAAATGTGTAACTGTCACAAATGAATTGTTTCAAGGACATGGAAACATGCTGAGCAAATAAATGAAATTCTGAATCAGATTAGGAGCTATTTCAGTGTGAGGAAACTATATATTTGAAAGTCCTTTAGTTAAAATTCCCTGATCCCCAAATCCCATTGATTTTCTCCCTTTCTGTGTCATGGTCCTTCTACTGCTTGCATGATTTTATGGTATTTAAATTCTCCCCAGAGAAGATCACAGGCTCATTCTGCTGCAGACTGTACAAACACAGTAAGTAAGCCATTCTTCAGCAGACTCTAAAGGCTTACAATCAACATATATAGGCATGTTAATAGAACAAGATATAACAATACTCAGTACAAGAAACATTTACATAGAGGAGTGATCTGGTCAAGGTCATCACAAAGATCAGTTGCAGAACCAGTAATATCATCCCAGGCTCTGGACTGGGAGTCCTGGGCTACAGTCACCTCTCAGTGGTTGCGAGATCTCTTTATGTAGAATTTGACTTACAGCCACACATGCAAATGTATCAAAATCATTTCCACTCAACTGTATTCTCCTCTGTAAATCAGGAGCTAGGAGCTATTGCCATGCACTCAACAGCATCGTATTAATTGGCCCCATTTCATATTCTTTTTGTCTGACCAATGCAGCTTGACAGTCTCTAATGGGATTTTCAGATGCACACCATGGATTCTTAAGTGATCACTTTTTCTCCCCAAATACATGGGTTTGCTCTTTTTCAAACCTACTTCTACACCCTTCTGGTACCTAATTCCCAAGCCCACAATAAAATTCTTATTCTTTTTAATCTGCTTTTTTTTCAAGGACAGCAATTGGAGAAACATCTAAATAGATGGGTTAATCTTTTTTTCACTAAATACGATGCTATCTCATTCACTCTTTAAAAACTTATTTTTAAGATAAACATTTTCTATGTAATGATATTGGTAAAATTTAACAAATTTAATACCAAATTAAATATATTCTCTCCACAGCAGAGGTCATAGTCAGTCCCTGTAGCTTGATCATATTACAGATAGATGAGACTAATTATCAGGGATCTAGCATGTGCAGAGAATGTAACTTGCTAGCTGAAAAGGCAGTGTTGAAACTACTTATTGAATGCTCCTTATCCTTTGGACTGACACTGTATTTCTAGGATTACATATATATATCCTTCATGCACATTCTCCAAAGTGAAGACTGCCATTGCTCCAAATTATAAACATGTTCAGAAAGTATGGATTAAAACCCTTCCACATGTAAAAATTGCCGTTATAAATGGTATAGACAATAATCAATATGAAAGTTTTTGTATTCAATAAAGTCTCAATTGCTTTCATGCATGAAACCAGGAGTACCTTTAGTGAATGAAATTATCTTTCAAGCCTTGCAAAGGAGCAATGTGGTAGGATGTTTTTTTTACTGCGGACTCAATGCTAAAAATGGGATATTTTCCACTAAACCTATATTCATAGGTAATTTTTTTGCAGTAATACATTGTCTGCTCATTATTTTAAAAAAACCCTATCAGCTTATTATTTTATAGAGAGGTCAATTACACTAATATCATGATGAGGCCTGTCTGCTTAACCCCTCTCTGTGTTTATTCAGCATTTTCCGTCTTATTGTTTGGCCTATCCCAAACACAAATTTGACTGCGACTTTAGCCGGATATATCAGGCCACATATGTTTTATAAAGACTTTCAGTGGGTGTTATTAAAATATTCAGGTATTCCTCAAGTATCTACATAATTTAGTCTATATTTTAAGTCACTCCAATCCATTTTATCGTTTCTCTTACTCTATGTAGTACTTATTATACATTGACCAAAACAACAAATCTATTGTTGTTGCCCTTGCTTTGTAGTGATAGGAGTAGGTATTGTCTTCAAAGCTGTTATACCTATTGCATAAAATACTCTGGCTGACTTTGCTGAGGGTCTATCTTAATTTTAATTCTTTTCCCTAGCTTATGGATCTTGTTTCTCTAACCTTTCTGAATAACTAAGATCATTGTATTGCTGTGGCACTCTGCTTGCCCTTAGCTGCACCTTCTCCATTTCTGTAATATCCTGTTTTATAATAGGGTGACCTGCACGGTGCCATTTTCTTAATATGGACTCATTAGTCTCTTGGACTGTGCTAGGATAATTTCCTCAAATTTCTATTGAATAATCGTATCTATACTTTCCCAGCATATTGTTGGCTTTTACCTCTTTTTTTAACTAATAAACATTACTCAAATTAATTCAGTTTTTCCCAGCATTGTGAAAACCTTTCTTTTCTCTAGTATTTCAGTTTAAGTCAGCAGAAGTGAAGGCCTTAAGACTGATGTCAGGGGTCTCTTTCTTTCTCCCACTAAGAGGCAAGCCTGCCTCCCTCTGTCTCCTGTCGTTTCCCAAACTGCCTCTTCATGCTTTCTCCCCACTCCCTGGAAGTCTCTCTCATGCTGCTGCTCAGGACTGCACACTGAGTATTGAAAGCCAAGGATTTCCTTCCTTGGAAGGTACATGAATATGAGCACAGCAATCAGCATAAAAGGTGCAGGAGGGTGTGAGGTCCATGGTGGGAGGAGAAGAACTCTTCATAAGGAAGTAGAGAGGCAGCTGATGAAGATGAAGGTACTGCGAGAGGGATAGCTTGTTTGGGGATGGGTTTACAGCATTTAAATTCTCCCTAAAGAAGATAGCAGGCAAGGACAGAAGAGAAAGGAAAATGAAGTCACTTTGTCAATGCTTACATACAGCTGGGCAAAAAAAGCCTGACAAATCTAAAGCAGTTTCCTTTAGGGGTGACCCAACAAAACACATGCTCATCTTCACAGTGCCTATATTTCGAGCTACACATTTGCTTGTTAAGACAGTTACTGAGTCACCAAACCCTGCTTATACATATGACTTCTTGAAATGAGCTAAAAGGGAGGGAAAAACCCAATCTCTTTCCACCTGACATTATTTTTTAATTGCAATTGAGTCCTACAAGGTGACACATTCTAAGTATATCACCATCTGTTTTACCAGATCAGGTTCTCCACAGGTAATTACGACACTGAGATCAAAACAAGCCTGGTAAACTGCAAGCTGCAAGAAAGTTTGATATATCAGCTCCAAAAATGAGATCTGAGCACCCGTATGAACATGTGCAAAATGTCTGATAAAAAAAGCAGTGCATTTTGATACCAGAAATTCTGTATGTATTTTTGTCTTATATTTAAGAATTCAAACTGATATGAAAAAATGAACCCATCGATTATAGTTCCACTGTCCTGAAAGTCAGTATTACTTCTACTACAAAGACCATTTTTGCCCTTTGCTCCTCTTCTGTGAGAAGATTCCAAATTTCTAACATAGAAATTGGTTAGGTTTTCTTTAGGAAAAGCCAAAAAAAAAATGCCACTGAGATTTTAATTTCACACACAGTCGTACAAAAGAACTTAAAAAACCTCAGATCTGCAACATGAGGAGGAGGAAAATAAATAATTTTAAATAATTTTTACTTCTTGCCCACAGTACCCTCTTTCAGGGTGAAATGGGAAAAAGCAGGATTTTCCCTGTGTCTACAGGAAAAGGGAAGGGTACACAGATCTGGTGCACCAAACCCTGGGTGTTAATGTTGGATGTCCAAGAAAACTCACACTCCTTGCATTTCTGTACCTGCTAACAGTAAAGTCCTGCTTCAGCCATTCCAGTGTGGGAAAGCAGAGAGGCTGGACAGCACAAGTGCCACAAACATTAAAGATTCAGTAGGCCTGAGAGCTTGACTATATTTCTGCTTCAGAAACTCTGTTGTGCTCTGACAGGGACATTTGGAGTTAGATTTGAATCCCTGCTTAAACATTATCAATTCAAGTTTTTAAAGGAAAAAAAGGCAACATTTTTAGGGCTGATATTTTAGATGTGTATGACACAAATTGTGTTACATATTTTTGACTTGCTGTTTTCAGCTGCTAATTTTTCATGCCTTAAATTTACATTTTATTGCATGTTCCTCGATGCATATTACTCAGCATCAAAACATTCTTATGTAACTCACAGCAGATAAGAATATTGGTTCTGCCAAGAAGATTATTCTTTATAGCATTTTGGTATCAAACATGAGGGAATATCATCATGAGAGAGACTGGATTGGGAATATCAATTTGTAATTACAAATTATATTTAGTTTAAAAAAATTATAACATATTAGCTATACCATTACTTTCTGTAATTTCAGAGTCACAACAAAAAATACATTAGAGCCTTATGCAATCTTATCTTCATATGTAGTAATTTGTTTAACAGCACTTTGCATAAATTAAGGAAAGCAGGAGAATCTCAACACCCATAAGGGAATTCACAAGGAAGAATGATAGGGATTCCCTTCATTTCCAACCCCAGAATGCTAAATCCATAAAGACAATTATGTCCACGCTTTTTATTTTTGACCAACATAGGAATACTGTCACAAAGAAGTTGCAGTGTATGTGTTCAAGCAAGTGAACTTTTGAATTAAAACCCCAAAATTATATTCCTGCTCATTAATAACAATAGATGCTGGAATTTTTCTTCAAAAAGCTTATGTTTGACCTCTTTTTAAACCTTTTTCATATTTGGAACTCTTAGGTTTATAATTTTAAAAAAAGAGAGTTTTTAATAGGAAATTCTGGTTTTTTACGTCGAAGTAATTTTATCGTGAGAAATTACACCTGCTATAGATTGAGGCTTTACAATAGAGAAATATCAAGAAACAAGGACAGAGCAAACTAAGAGGCTTGAATGATGTACATCCCATGTTTTTCATACTTGCAAAATTGGAGCTGTTAGCATCCAAACAAATTTCTGGAGTAATGGTTCTTCTTGAGGTTCTCATATTCTTCTTATTTTTACTGCTTTTTCTCAATGTCTTGTTGTTTTCTGCATGGAAATACTGGAGCATTTTTAGCCCTTGTACAGCTTGATCACATCTTCAGAGATGCATCCCGTCTGAATTTGTCCAAATCTGCTCTGCCAGAGGCCTCCAGTAAATCGATGTGCATTCACTCACTCAGTTTGTGTCACACTCAGATGGAGGGTGGTCTGGATGCAGAGCTGTGCACAAAACTGTTGCCAGGTCTGCTATTTCTCCTGTGTGATAGTCAATGAGCCACTAAGAAGTTTTGTGATAATAAAGGCTAATTAAACATATGTAGAGAAAAAATGCTGTACTAAGTCACTAGCCTAATACTTGGGGTGCTTGCTGCATCTCACTGTTCTGGGAGAGCAAAAACTGCTTAAGAGTTCTTGGACTTGCTCATGAATAACTATAACCTCCATTTTTAAGAAATTAACCTCAATACAGCTTTCTTTCCTAATGGTCTTCTTGGAAAGATGACCACCTCATCATTCTATTCACTTCATCTTCTGGCTGAACTGGCTTCATTTCTCACCACTATTCATAAAAATTACTTAACCTTAAAAAACAGAAAAGAAAAGAAAAACTCTTTGACAGTGCCAGAGTTCATTTATGTCTAAGTCTTTTATAGCTACAATCTAGCTTTTACAGAACAAGCCCCTTGAAGGCCTTCAGAGGTTAAATATCTGTATTTAGATTCTTATCTTCTTATTACTCAATATCCCCAATCCATTGCACTTGGAGCACTGGTTATGATTTGTCCTCATGTAGGATCCTTGGCACCTTATTCATTTTTGCCTAATGCAGTTTTCTTCATTGTTCTGACTACACATTTTCCAGTTCTTAATATAACTCAGACATCCATCCATACAGAGTGAATTTGACAATTCTCATCTAAGATTTTATCTTTTTTTTTTTCTTCTGGAGAAATATCAGATTGAGTTGGACTTTGTTACGCGATAATGATGTGCAATGAATCAGCCAAGTGAAAAGTACCTTTCCTCATCTCTTCTGACTGTCCTGGTTGTCCTCAAGGCTAAGAGGGAAGACTGTGAAACAGCATGAGCCCAGGAATACACCCCTGCATGAGACCAAGGCACCATTAGAAGTGTATGTGGAAGCCGAGTGCGGGAATCAGATGTGTAATATGCAGATAACAAATAACAGGATAGCACCAACAGAAGCTACAGGTTGATTTATTCATAGTCATGGTGGGGAAGAGACTACAAAGCATCTCTTGGGGACAGACATCCAATGGATAGCCTACATGATCTGGAAGCAGATACACAAACATACGCTACACAGGTAAACTAATCTGGGTTTATTTAGTCAGCTATCTGTGTACTAAAAGGTACACAGGGTATGGATGCGATCTGGGAAATGTGCATTAAGTTCTATTTTTAATAATTGAATGGACTGGCCAGAAAATGGGCATTTGAGGTGCATAAACTCTTCACTTAACTCATTAGGGAAGCTGTGGCCACGATGACAGGAGGCCAATGCCTCAAAGGGATTTCTGTACAGTACGTGAGAGACAATGAACATTTGTTGTTCCCTTCCAAGACCCATCCCAGTCTCTCCTTACTCTCACTGCTCTCAGTCAGTCATGTTAACTTTGCTCAGGGCTTTCTCTGGATGCATGTATCTGAGCCACTTCAAGAGTGATTTTGCATATGTCTCTTTGTAAGAACTTTGATAAATATAATCTCCTTTTACCCCACTTCCCAAGCCCAACACACCTCTTCTTGGCACCACTTTGAGTACTAGTCTGACACCAGTTCAAAATGCCATTGGTAGAATCTATTTTCCAGTATGTATGTTAAATATTCCTAGTGCAAAAAGAGATTACTCTTGACTTGGGTTTTCTAAGCTATACTGTGCAACCAACAACATAAACAAACCACAACTTTCAAAAGAAACAAAGCATTGATCCAGAAAACCAGTGACTATTTGTGGTAAAGAAATAAAGACATTTATGTAACATGGGGGAAAATAGCTAATTTCTCTCACCTATTTCTTTCGGAAGATTTTACATTAAATGTAAAAGGACTGTAAATCAAAATTTTAATCAATGCTATTGCTTCAGTGTAAAATATTAACTACTTACTGACACAATGATTATTGCAGAAATTGCAATTTTTTTTTTTTTATTTCACACTTGCATGAAGTGGCATTTCTCTGTGATTAAGAGAGTTACACATCTTGGAAATGTTATGTTACTTTTATAAAATCTTTTAATACCAAGCAAAAATATTTTCTCATTGAAACCTCCACAGTTGAGTCTAAAACACTGTTGGATGTCTAAAACTCCTTTTGAAAAGGGGAGGAAGTGGAAACAGTAAGTGTATTGTTTAAAGATAGCCCTGCAAAGCTCTTTTCTCAACATATATTTCCCTGAAAATAAATGCCATTCATTAAGATTGTTGTTTAAGTATGGAACATTGTTTATGAATACATTATAGATTCACACACAAGAATATTATATATCCATAATCTGTTCATATTCATCAACCTGTGTAAAATCCATGAAGCAATCCTAGGCCAGATATTGACAGGTAAATATTCCCTGGGTTCAGGACACTCATTTTAGGCATACTCTATTAGCATGCAAGCAGGTAGATACAGTCAACAGTTTCTTTTAGCTAAAAAACTACACTATAGAGGATTCAAGCTGTCAAGCTGCCAAACTACACATTCATGTCATCAAGAAGCAATGTGTTGGAGCAAGGGGAATGCTGGTTTCAACCATACCTGCTTTTTAGAGAAGTAGCCTTGAACCTCCCAACAACAGGTTTTACCAAGGCTTGTACTCTCTTACACCAACAAGGATGTAAAGGTCTGAGAGGTGAAATTCAGAGCTCATGTAAATTAATAGCTGAACTGCATTTGAAGCTAAGAGAGCAAGAGTTCTGCTTGATCTTTTGTTCTCCATTCTGCAAAAGTCTACATGAATGGTTCCTCTGCTGCAGTCACATTGGATTCACTGGGACACTGAAGAATCCCATTCTTCAAACAGCATCTTATAAAGCAAGAAGTAAATTGGCAGTTTTCAGTTTTAAGGAAATGTGTTGATGAGGGAATGTCTGAGAAATGAAGGACCACATGCACATACGCATAGAGGTTTGAGCATGATTTTTGAGTTAGAGATGATGCTCTCATGATGAACTCCTGCTGGAGTTGAAAGACATGAGTGGCACACGTCACAGCCCTCCCACTTCCTGCCTATCTAGTTGATTTGCAGCCATCCTGACAACTGCCTCTTTCCTGAGTAATGATACACCAGGTTTGCCCCAGGAAAGGAAAATCCCATTTCAGAGCTCCTCCCTCTGCCACACCAACAGTTTTACTGGGCTAAGCAATGGCTGTAGAGCAGTGTGGCTACCAAAGTAGCATCACAGGTCTTTAAAGAGTCTGATCTTACTTTATCTAGTGAATACCAGAAATTAATCCACTGTGTTAAAATATTTTTGCTTTTTTAAATATAACTTTAAAGTAATCACACTGATGGAGCTCCTGGAAACTAATTAATTTGTGCTATTTTAAATATTTGTCATTACCAACAAAAACTTAAAAATAATCCTTAGTGCTTTCCTGATTAAAATACTATAACTGAATATTAAAATTGAAAACAGATAAACAGAATGGTGGTCACACTTTGAAGTCTTAAAAAAACAGAAGTAAAATAAAACCTTATTCTCCTCCAAGCACGTTAGTGAAAAAATGCAAAGACAACAATTAAAAATATTTCTTGTGTTTTGATAGAAAGGAAATGCTGAGTGGTCAGCTAACAGAAAGAACTGAGCTCACCAATGTAACAGAGGCATTTCAGGATCCTGGAGAATGTCCTTCAGACAGAGGCCTATTCTGTTAAGCAGAAGAAAAGTCTTGTTGTGAAGATGGCCCTGTGAGAAGACTCTGCTATGGCAGAGTCTGCAAAGACATGCTTTGGTTGTGGAAGGGTTAGAAAGACCCATTGTAAGCATCATAATGGATGAAAGTATACAAATGTAGCCTGGAGGAGGAATTTAGCTGTTTCCATGGAAGATTTTGGAAGAAAAGCTGT